>NT_176837.1:62921-65778 GCF_000188095.3 Bombus impatiens | reverse complement strand
TCTCCTCTTGTACCCTTCTTTCTCGTATCTCTTTGACTCGGTTCGACAAAGCGGAGCCCATGGATATCCCGCCTCGGGGGCTCGTTGTTGCAAGAACAGAGTCGGATAGATCCGCAAGAAGGGTGAAAGAGACGAAGCAAAGGGTGGAACGAAGAAGAAAGAGGAAGACGAGGAAGAGATAGAGGAGTAGAGACGGTGAAACGTTATAGAGAGGGAAGGCACTCGTTGATTTCCCGTTTTCATATTCAATATGATCTGCCCCGGCATTGTATTCATTGAAAACGAGTCAACCGCACGCAAGATCAGGAGCCGGGCGCCAGAAACGAGAGTGGATCATGGAAGCCTGGCCTCGTCGGTGATGATGGCAGAGCTGGTAGTGGTGGGTAGGTCGTTGCGGTGGTTGGATGGATGGTTAGTTGGTAGGTAGGTTGGTTGGTTGGCTGACTGGCTGGTTTCCTACTCCAACTAATGAAAGGAGACTCCGCGCCAGGGTCTGGAGGTTGCCTGTCTGCCTGAGGTTTAAAGTCGATGTGTCCTCTTCACCCGTGAATCACGACGGGGAGCGGTAACGTTCTAAGAGGGGATGGATGCTGGAGATGCTTCTCGATCATTCCAACCGGGTAGGAGGGAGGAGGTATCTTTTAAGGCGACCTGCACTCGTTCAGATGCGAATCCATCGGTTCGCGCGAATTGAGACGTCCGGCTCAGACGTGGACAACTTTCGTGACTAACCAAACGTTGCAACTTATTTTTGGAAAATCCTTGCTTCTGCTGTACTTAAGTTTGCTTCGCTTTTGAAGGATATTCACAGCGTTCTGCTTTGATAACTGGCGTGTTTAAATGGTAAAACTAGTCGTGTAGTTGGTAATGGAGTGTTATATACAGAGTGAGCCATGTAAGAATGAAATCTGATATATTTACGAAACTGTTCGTGTCTTTTTGGAATGTTTCTTCTTTAATGACATATAGATAGTATTCTATCGTACAAAATGATAGAAGTTAATGAGTCATTTTTTGTGCAATTTCATGTGCGATTATAATACTCTGATTTGTGAAGTTATCTTCTAAACAAAATAATCTACGTTGAAATCGTTTAATTTCGTATAGTATTTCTCAATACACTTACCGATATAGATAATATTTTTAACAGTATTTTGTGTTCTAGTTTTACGACTCACCGTGTATATTTGTATGACGAGTTGAGACTGATCTTGTGTATGTATGTTTGAATGAGTTCTACTTTTGAGTTTGCCTCTTTGAGATAATGAAGAAAATTGGATATTTAGAAGTTAAAATGTATGTCTTTTAGTAATTAATTTAGGAAATATAGAAGTTAATTTGTGAAGATTTACTAAAACTTATGGAATTATGTTTGTGGAATGCTTGTTATTAAAAGAGAAATGTTTATATCAGATCGAACAAATGTTTGTAACGTTGAATGAATAATGATTCAACACGGAGATTTTTATACGTGGAAAATTAGTGGGTCCATCGTCGAGTGTGCCGAATAGTGAATCGTAACGTGGAAGCTCAAAGCGTAGAAATCCACCTCAGCAATATTCAAATTAACGATCCGCCAACGTTTTCGTTCGGTAGACTATTTGGCCTACAAAAACCAGGATCGCTATTTATTCCCTAATGTATTGGATATCCTGTATATCTTGCTATAATAAAAAAAAATGAGTTACCAACCAAACGCCCAAACGAGTTTTATTTTTACATAGTTCTCTAGAAATTCCGATATCCTTCTACTATTAATAATATCTTAAGAAGAAAACTTGAAAATGATAATCCCATTATTATATTTTTATACGAAAATATGAATTCTAAGAAAAAATTTGTTTAAATTCTGACCAAGAAATAAATAAACCCTCGATAAAAATATTATTTACTATCTACATTTATTTATTTTACTAAAGTCCTTAACATTTTAATTATATTTTAAAAAAGAGAATATTTATCAACGTTAATTCTTTTCCTTATAAACTAAATTTTTACCTTTGTAATAATTCAATAATATCTAATAAAGTCTGACCACTAGCAATGATACCAAAGAATCTCACTCAAAAAGTCAATCTATTCCACCTACTAAAACTCTTCATAAATGCAATAACAAACTCATCTATTTCAAAGAAACGTCGTTGATCAAAGATGCCCCGTAAAAGCGAGACGTTTAATCACGATAAGCGCGACTTCAACGGTTGCCAGTCTCTTGTTTCATAATAATAATAACGACGGACCATCCATAAGAATCTCGTCTCATCTCCACCTTCTCTTTCTTGCAGACATCGCTGTGCTCCCTCACGGCACATACGCGCGGCAAAAGAGGCAGCGAAGAAGCGGGTAACGCCATTGTGGCAGAAAAATGGAAGTTCCTAATAGAGATTTCCATGCACTCGGCATTCCATGCAGGGGTAGTAGGAGGGTTGAGAACACTGCAAAAGAGCGATAGAGAGAGAAGGAAAGAAGAAACATCGAGGAGGAGACACGTGTGTGTTAGACAGAGACGAGCAACAGGGAGATAAAAAGAAAAAGCAGCAGTGGAAGGGGTGGTTCGAGGCGAGGAAGGCTGCTCGAAAGGAGAAATATCCGCGAGTAGTTAACAGCAACGACATTCGAGTCCGCAGCTGGCTCGCACCGCGAATGAGATGGATGGCGCGTAGAATGCAGATCGTTGGAAGGGATGCGGATGGACAGACGGACGGATGGACCAGCGAAGGGTTGCGAGCGCGAAAGGGACGTGGCGGTGCATCGACGTGCTCGGTGCAGCCCTATAGGCGACTATACGCGGACGCGCCACTATTGGGGTGCAGCCAGAGTGGTGGCACGGGGCGGAGCGATGCCGATAGGAGGGTTG
>NT_176837.1:25054-62281 GCF_000188095.3 Bombus impatiens | reverse complement strand
GGCCTCTTGCCGGCTGCTTTTTCGGAGGGTTGGATCAGCGCGACGCTCGATGCGCGTTGCGAACCACAGACTCGACGACGTGCAACCACCAGCACCTACGAATAGCCAGCCGTGGATCGAGCTCGATGCACGCAGCTCCTTTGATTTCTTCGTCTTTATCGAGATCGTACTATGATCTTTCTCCGCTTTGAGATGGGAAGATAAAGAGTTATGAGATTTGGGTTAAGGGTAGTAGGGTGCATGCAGTTTGGTGCGCGACTATACTCACGCACTTGTTGTGAAATTTTATTTGTTTATTTTTGTTGTGAGTAAGAGTCTATGAATAACTTGGTGATACGAGAACTTCACTTGGGTAATAAAAAGAAAAAAGTAATTGAATAGTGTAGATTTAAGGGGTGCATAGATGATTCTGAGAATTTTTTTGTTTGATTAAGATTGCGATTTAGAAATTTGAGATGGTATAAATTCAAAGATTATGAACTTATGGATATGGAGGAATGTTTGAAAACTGTTTAACTTTGTTGTATCATAAGAAACAATCACCTTGTTCAATTTTTCTATCTTGGGACCGTGTCGAAATATTCCATCACACTTTGTGAGGCTAACAATTTTACTAGTAATTAATCCACGATACTAAGTTGTTTAAACTCTTTTTTTCTCTCTCTAGATTCAATTTCCTTTCTGTATACCGATCATAAAATTAAATATCGTATCAGTATTATGTATAATTTTAAGTAACCTTGAAATTCTCTAGAATTCCGTTCACCAAGTCACCGACAGCGGAGAAATTTTCTGAAATAAGCACGTTATATGCTCATAGAGGATCGATTTAAACGGGCGTTCGCGTTCATTGAAAATGTAAATTGGGCGCGCGGCGATTGACGAAATAATCGCCCAAAGGAATTTAATTACATCGACGTTTCGCGGCTGCTCGTGTCGGAAGGACGCGTCGTTTATTTTATATTTATTTTTCCTTCGTTTTTTTTCTTTTTTTTTCGATGCTTCGTACCAACAAGCAAAGGTTATAGGTGGTGCACACGCACACGTTAATGAGAAAACGGGGCGCGCGTAATTTACTGGCGAGGAGAACAGCCAAAGAGGGAGGACAGAGGAAAGACGTGTAATAGACATATTACTCTCAATATAGCCTAGGGTTACTTGGCGTGGGTTAATTCGATGTTTAAGTGCGTGTATAGCGATATTATAACCCATCGTAATTATTACTATTATTCCGTGCTGTGAGTGCTGGCATTTTCGATACTCGACATCGTTGCTTTCGACGGAAGGGTTGAAAGTGTCGTGATTCCAACGTGTTTTCGATTTTTGTGTATATTATTAAAAAGAGGACTGCGCTGATCTTCCGTATTATGGGAGGAGAGGATTAATTTACGTTTTTATCATCCCCTGTTTTCCGTGCTGTATTTTCCAATGATTTGGTAGATGTACTATATGTGTATGATGAGCTTCGGTGCGTGTATTTGACACGAAATTCTGGATACTGATTGTATTATATTTATTCTACTTATTATGACAAGATGAATGAAGACTAGGATTGAAGAGATTCGTGAATGTCATTATACCTTATGAGCGCACTGAAATTCTTGAATAGTTTTTAAGGCGCGTTACATTTTAGTTATGAAAGATCAATCTGAATTAATCATATAGCAAAGTATTAAGAATAGCAAATATAATTGATGAAATACGTAATTTATAGTATCATAGAAACTTTATTCGTCACCTGATTCTTGCTACAACATGAATCTGAAACTATCCAAATATTATCTTTTACCCTGTTCAAACTAATCTCAGATATTATATTTGTGTATGGTATTGTTATACGATAAAGTTTTATTTAAAAACGAACAATAAAATTATTTGCAATCAATTCTTTGACCTCTTTGAACGATAGATGTTTCAAAAATATCTGTAGGTAATAAGACACGTGTTCAACGAAATTTGCGAAACGTGCATCTTGATCCTCGTTCCACGAACGCATTCACGGTTCCTACAGTTAAATCGGGTTTCAATCTTAAACGGCATAGTCGGCAATCCGACCGCGAGGCTGACACGTGCGACTCTATCCATCTAGAAAAAATTCGATTCGACGCAAGAACGTTTTTTGGATTAGCCCGATACCAGGCGATCCGGTCAGAGAGTCGTAATTTTAAACATCTGACATCGCCACGCGTGTCAAATCACAAAGGCGCCTTTCCAAATGGTTGCGTAAATTCGCGTGGCGAACATGGCCATGTAAACGACAACGATTCGTTCGTGGTGGATGGTTCACTCGTAGAACGCTTTTAAAAAGAAGACAATAAAAAGAAGAAAAGGAGTTTTGTTTGTCAGGAAAAGTTCTGTAGTTTCAATTTAACGCAAAATTTATCTCTCATTCAACATCATTTTTTTATTTCAGATATATTTTTGATCACCATACACGAATGCCTTTACAAATTCGGAATTCTCTATCTCTAATGACTGTTAAAAGAAGAACGAATTGCATTTAAAGTATGTAAGGAATAAGAGGGATAAAAAATGAGATCAGTTTATTCTTTCATCTATTCTATTATCCATGATAGCTGCCAATGATAAACATTGCTTAATAAAACAAGATAATCCAAAAAACAAAATCAAAGTGCTTAGAATTCAGTATAGCCACTATCTTCCTGTAATCAAACATTCCAATATATGTATAACCGCTCAAGTTTATTTTAAACCTTTACCTAAAATCCTTAATTTTCCAACAACATAAAACACGTATCTAAACACATCGCTACTTTCTTACAACGAGCATCTTCATTGCCCAAAATCATCTCATACACGTATATAGCCCTGTATACTAAGTACTTCGTCCCATTACCTCACTCTTACCATTTTCTTTCCAATCTCGGCGTCGGACTTTCCATCACGACGTCGCGCTTCATTCTTCCACAAGCACTCGACTTGCAAGACGAAATCCCTGAAAAAGAGGGTGTCGAGAAGAATGTTAGAAAAACGAGTGGAAACGGACTCATCCCGACACGTCTAGGCGGTTGGTTACGCGCTCGTACCACGTGCACGCATGTAAATGACAGGGGAGGGTGTGCGAATTGCGGCGGCCAAGGGAGTGAGAATGGAAGAACGAGAAACACGGCTAGGCGAGAGAAACAAGATACAACGGATGCAACATTGTTAAACAGAGATGGGATGATGGGACGAATGATAGATGAGGGGAGAGGAGAGAAACAAAGAGAGAAACTGAGATGGCGATAGCAGGAGAGAACGAGGGAGAGCGAGAAAGGGAGAAAACGTTGGGTCGGAGAGACGGAGACGCATAGTAGGCAGTAGTCGCGTTACTTCCGGTCGAGCGATCGCTGTGCCTGGCAGCTGCGGAGTTTGCAGGACGGGGGTTGTTGTTGCACATCCATGCGCCCCCTTTTGCGTATCCATCCACCCCCCATCCAAGCTTCCACTTCCTCCGCCCTCGCCTATCCCTTCACCACGCTTTCACCCCTCCTCCTCAGCCCCCCCTATCACCCTCTTTTATCGTTCCGTATCGTCACATTGATTCATTCTCTAATTCGATTAGTTTAAATGGCATTAAAACAATCCTGTTGCCAGTGCGTGGTAACGCGACTCGCCGAGGCGAGCTTCGCGAACGTGCCAACGCCAACACGGCTCTCCACGCAGCTGTTCGCTTCTCTCATCGCCAACCCCGTCGAGATTCTGGTTTCCACGGATTTTTACTGTGGTTTAAGGGTGCTTTCGGGATGGGTCGATGTTGGCTTGAGGGGCGAGCAATATTTGGATGAGACCGTGTGGAAATGTTTGGAAGTGTTTTGAAAATTTACTCGTGTTTATTGATAAACTGATTGTTAGTATATGTCGTATTAAGAAAGATCTTGTTTCATTAAATTATATTCACGGATTGATTTATACGAACCGCTCAGTGTTAGAAGTCGATCAGATTAGCTGAAAATTCTCTGGGAATTTTATTATTTCGTATCAGAGTAATCATTTTTCGGGGAGTATACCAACAACTTCGATAAAGTCTTCTCAGATTCACGTATCTATAGATACAGCTTTATTCGAAAGTCTTATTATTATCGTTCCGTATCTAATCATTAAAGCTTTATTTCGAATATGAGGAAATGTTATTTCGTTTGATATGTTATAATGTAACAAAAGAAATATAAGAGTCCGCAGTCCGAAACACATATAAAATCAAGATAAAACAGAGATATCGAACAAGTTTATTCCCTCGACGATTACTCGATCGTAAAAGCTACACAACTTTCACATCTAATCGAAACAAAAAGGCAAAAATAAAGAAGAGAAAGAGACATTGGGCAAGGAGAACGCACATATATCGTGGATTGCGTCAAAGGCAATACGGAACGCCCGGGAGATCGTCGTGCCGACCAGGTCAAAGACCATTAGGCTCGTGAGTTATGAGACAAGTTCTAATACTCTAATAATCTGGCTGTTGATCGGTTAGGCGAGTGTGTGCGTGGAGAAACGCTTAGAGCCTCGTGCTTAGGACGCGAGACTTTATTCTGGCCGATCACTCGCACGCCTTCCTTTCCCATTTCGTTGTTCAACCCCCGATTCTTCTCTCCCTTCCTCGTGCAACATCCTCTCTCACCCCTTCTGCACCGCCCCTCCTGCTATCCAGTGGATCCAACTCTCCCTTCCCTTTGGATCCGTGGCGAGCCAAGTCAGTGTGAAATTCAGCAGCCCTTATTAAAGCTTACACCCTTGCGATGCCACCGCTCAGAAGAGCGTCAGCGTTTCTCAAATTCTCAACCATAGTCGGTTCTTTGATTTCGCTTGCCGCGTCGGACGTTGTAGACTCTTTGTTGTTTCTTGGGTTTGAAGCTGGTTTTGGCTAAATTGTTTGCCGTGTTTGTACTTAATAGTGGAGCTACCGAGGACTATAATATTGGATCGCGTAATGAATTCGGCCGCCTTTCGCTGAGAATTGTCATAGCAATTGTTCAACACGTTGACTGTCATGCAAATTTTATATACCTTGCCCAAACATTCGCGGTAGACTGAAATATACTACACCGTAATATTTAATTTTTTAATTTTGATTATCTAAGTTATTCACAGGGTTGAAATCGTTGAACCGGTCAACGTGTTAAAGAATGTAAAAAGATATATGTGGTTGAATTTTTTGATAAAAGATTTTATAGAAAAGGAAGATAAATAAGTTATTTCTACTCGTACTTTTAAGTGAAAATTTTGATTAAAATGAAATAGGAAGAATTTTGTTATCGAGATATTTTCTTGTTAAACAAGAGTTTCAGTGTGTTGGACTTATTTTCCGTGAGCGATGACCGCGTGACCTAGGTAGAATTGCAAAGTACGAAGGGCAAACAGGATAATCTAAATATAAGAGTTTCTGCTGTTCTACATTTATGTCGACGTATATTGCCGGCGGTCCGAGGTCGGACGATAAACGAGCCTGGCTACTCGCGTCTAATTCCACTTGTGCTGTGGCTGCTCGTTGCCTCTGACTCCGAAATGCTTGATCTAATTGGCTGAGATTACAACCGAGGGAAACGGGAATTTTACGCGGATCCTGTTACGATTTTAGAACAGAATTCGCTTCTGTTCCTGCTGATTGAATGAATGCGACTATCTAATTTTAACATAGTTAATATCCAAGTCGAAATACTTCTGTGACATTATAGCTTTAACATCCTTTAATTACAGTTTATTTATATGATATAATATATAATACAATGTAAACGTAATTATTGAATAGAGTTTTACAATTTTTTCAATTTTTTATAGCTTAACTACCGTTTTAAAACCAAAGATTATAAAATGTAGACAGAGACAGAGAGAAAAGCTATTCCACTTTCAAGAAAATGAGAATGCGATCAACTGAATTGTTCCCTGATCTATTTCATCTAGAAATAATTAACAGTCAGAGTTGGCGCATTATACTGACAATACAATACTACAGGCTATAGGATTTCAAATATTAAAAACCAAGAGCACACACAAATATCCTGATTTTTTAATCCTCCTTCTGCCTTAAAATATATTAATCTCCACTTCTACCTACATAGAGCCTGGACCACGTTTAGTTGAACTATTGAGGGTTGCGGAAAAGTTTGAGAAACGCTGTTCCGCGGGATCTGGTGTTTCCCCGCCGCCTCCTGGTTGCTGGTTGCACGCGCGCTGACTCATCCTGTCCCACATCCGCGGCATTCGCAAACCGTCGGACGCACGCGAGCGGTAACTAAATTTTAAATTTTTACTTACTTCCAGGCTACTGCTCACCCCTGAGCCCCCGTCATTACCCGCTGCAATCAGCGGCTCGCTATCCGCGCGGACGCCCCTATCCTCGCCGCCTCCCTTTCGACGTCGTCCTCTTTACAATCCACCAGCGTCGTGCTACCGGATTGCTCGTAACTGGATTAACTGTGGATATTTGATAAACGGCCGATGGTCTTCGATCGCTGGGGCCCGTAGTCTCGTGTTCTTTGGATTTCGTGGATTTCTAGTTGGACAAGTTATTGCTGAGACGAATTTTGCGGCACTCGAGAATCAAGACGCGGTTTGACTAGCAATACATTCGATGATGTCTGTAACGAACGTCTAGGTTTGATTGTTTCGACGCTTGGTGTATTTGTTAACTAACCACGGGGTGAGATTTTATTTGGTGAGTTGTTGAGCGTGATATATCTTCTCTAGGAAGTCACAAGTAACTGTCTTTTCCTCTTCTCTTTTTCTTATTGAATGTGAGGATAATAGGAATATCTAACACATTTATTTAAATTGACATATTTAGTGACGCATTATGTTTCAATAACTGGTGGAGATAGCAGTGCTATCTGTATTACTTCAACGGTATACTAATTTATAGTTAGAGTCTTGGTTATCCGAGTTCCGTTTAATCGAAATTTCCATAACTTCATTTTCTTTTCGAAATTGTGACACGAAGAGTACGAAAGTGTAAATAGTCAGATACCGTAAAAGCAGTTAATCAAACTTGCAATCAGTTAAGTAATCAATTAAATCTGGACACATTTACAACATTATACTATCAAAGATTTCTGTTTTTACTATACGATTTATGCACAGTAATAGATCTTTCCGTATCATCTAAGTCTTCGACTATCCTAGACTTATCTAGTATCCCAGACCACATCACTTCATATAGCCGAGGTTCTACTTCTGCTTACTTGCTACTTTTGGTTCTTGGTTCAATGATAATTTAATTTTGGATTGTTTGATTGCTGTGTGAGTATCGAATTGGCGAATATGTTGTATTGAGAGGGAAGTGAAAGATTTTGAACGGCTCTCGTCATTATTAATACAATACTTTAATAACATAGTTTTTATAACATTTCTCCTTTTCATCATTTTTAAGAGAATTATCTTTTCTCATTGATACATATTACACTTTGTTACACGAAATTGTATATTGTTAATAACTGGCAAATATACACTTACAATTAGTGAGCAAAATAGTGTAACACGATGTTGAATAACATGGAATCAATTAATCGTGTCATTAAAGAGACATGTACACATCTGCATATGTATATTATCAATTATAGTGGTTTGATGTAGAATATGACGGCTGATACATAACGTTAATTATTCGTGATGCATTATCTAATATACGCTTTAAAGGATTAGTTTTAGTTAGTTAGAAGTTTGCCGCAATGTCCAAAATTTTAATTAAATAGCTAACTATCTTCACCTTATTCATATTAACTGATCATGTATTATCATGGAATTTCCCCATTCTACTGTTCAAAAACTCATTCAATCCAAAGAAAGATTATCGTATCAATTTCTAAAAGGTTCAATCAATAAATCTCATCGTGGAATAAAAAGAAAAAGGCGAACGTAGAGAAATTCATATCCAAAGGTGAAACGAAGATTCAACGGTTTCACGATGGTTCGTCAATTCTCGATGTGAATAACAAATGGTCGACGCTACGATATTCGATTGTGTCGTATGGTTGTCGGCAGAGGAATAAAGAGTTCCGTCCGGAAATAGTGTCGCGATGCGTGGAAAATGAGAGGCAGCAATTTCTCGTCATGCTTCACTTAACGCGACGCAATGGAATTTAATACCCTTTGTAGCACATGAAGTAGCAAAATGAAATTAAATTCGAACAAAACGCATCGGGGGAACGAAGTCAAGCGTCATGTTGTCGCGTTTGTGCAGAAATATACAACAAATGTAATGTAAGCGTTGCAGATGAATGACGCGTATTTTCCCCCGTAGCGCCATGTGCTACACGTGAATAATTAAAAAAGGTAGAAACAAAACAGAAAAAAAAAATAAAAACGAAACGGGAAATAGCCATATCAGATACAAAAATTTACAGATTTCAATTTTTGAATTTTAAGTGAGAGTACTTTTATCTGAAATCTACAGAGAATTATAAAACATTAGAAAATGGTCATGTGGAAGTTCGGCGAATGGATAAAAACTTTTGAAAATATAATATATTTGGTATTTTACGTAAATAATGCCGCGGATTCAAGAATTTAAAATATTATGATTATTATTATCCATTGCGCTGTATACGAAACGTATACTTTCTATTCCGATGAATACACTTTAACCCTTTTACAAACCTCGAACTCTTTACGTCTCAGTCGCGGTTACTCTTCAATCGAGAGATTGACTTTTAACGTTTTCAATAAATCGTTAGTGTAAAATAGAGGAGAAATCACGCGTATCAGTATCAAACGTTTGCTCGTTTCCTTTCAGATTCAGAAATTTTCCAACGACAGAAAAATATCTCAAGAATAGTTTAAAATGAATTTGCAGTAGGATTAAATATGGAAGCTGCCTCCTCATTGCTGCAAGTCCCTCAATTTTAAAAGCATTGAAAATAATCAACTGTTTAAAACTATCGTGCCAAAACATATTTATCGAACCATAAACACCATAAAACTCTTTCACATGACAAATCCATGGAACATCCACATTTGGAAGGAAAGTAAAAGAATAAAAAGGTGATTATCGTCGGATCGACGAGTGCTCGAAGTTCGTTCGAGTTTCTGGAGCTCCTCGGAAATGCGTTTTTGCGGGGAGCAGGAGTACACGAAGAGGCCTTGTCACCAAAAGTTCGTCCGTCGGATAAGCAGGACAGAGAAGGAAGTGAGTGAAATTGAAAAAGTCGACATGGAAGAAGGACGGAGAAGTCGCCAGCAACTCTTGCGGGAGCGGGAAAGTTTGTCCTTTTGTCTTCAGAACCAGACAAGTTTTTGCAATCGTAAGTTTTCTACGGCCGTTTCGCGAAACGAGACTACGGCCGACGACGACAACGACGACGACGACGTTTCCTGGCTAAAGTGAAATACTGCGGTTCTAGAGTCAAGGTATTACGTCGTAATACCACGCCAAGCCGCGCCGTTTCGAAACGCGAATATTTAAGAAGCGGCGAACGCTTCCACGATTATTCTTGATTTATGCGATTCATTGTAATTCGCCTTGATTTATCGAGACTCGCCTAACTTTGTAAAAGTTGTTCCCGATAGCTAGTTGGGTATGTTTTATAGAGGAATTAATATGTTGAAACTTGGAGTTATTACGAGATTATGGATGTTTGTGTGTTTGTGGAAAGATTAAAAATGCAAAACATGCGTAGAATATAGAGATTTCCCTATCTAAACCCTAGTAAAAATTCCAATTTCATATTCATCTTTTTCATAAGATATAAATCGTGAGTCTAAGATTGCAGTATATCATAGTTCATTATCATTAAGCAACTTTGTGAGGAGGATAGATAACAGAAATTTGTGGGAGACAGAACTTTGATAGAAGAAGATAGAAGAATCAAATTAAGAATAAATTAGAATTAAGTCAAATGCTAATTAAATTATTTGCACAATCAGGATGTTAAAGAAAATAGTCCAAGGCTTTAAGGGTTTATAGTATTCACCAGGAGCAAAAAATGTCCAACCAATATACGTAGGTTCAGCAATCAATCCTTTCGACGTAAAATCGATTTTTATCATTTTCGATATCGTGAGTGAGTTCCTTCGTTGAACGTAAACAAGTTGTCAGCACAAACGATCTATAATTCGTACGTAGATGTAAGTCTTACATAGCAGTGAAATGAGAACATATCGAGCATTTGCTGTAACGAAAAAGGATTCTGCTTCGTTTGCGTCTATGAAGTAATCTCTGTTGATTCAGTAATAATTCTGTGCATGCAAGTATACGTATGTATCCACAGAGCATGAATCAACAGAGATTACTACGTAGACGCTTCACTTACAGACATTACGATAAAAGATTCACTGAAAAAAAGAACATGATCGTAAATCGATAGATTACTAAACAACTAGGTATAACGTCAGACAAATACTCCAATATTAATTACTATGAAACAGCATATTCCATTTATACTACATTATAAGTATTATATACAAGTTCGCGAAAGATTAATCCGCTAGAAGAACAGTTTTTCAAGTTGGCGCAAAATAATCGGTAACATAACCGGGAAGAACAGAAGACTTCGTTACAGTTGTAATTAACGTGGCAGGATGGGTTTGCCGGTTTTTTTCTGCCGTTAATCCAGTCTCCCCCCTTGGGTGGCCCGTTGAGCGTAAACAGGATTGCGGAATAACACGGTCAGAAATTTCTCAAGAATCTTATTTATTATCCCCTGCGGGAGATGACCGAACGGCAGAAGAACAATCGCCAACTAATTCACCCACCTTAATTACCGGCATAAGAACAATAAGATTTAGCGCTCTTTTGTCCCGGCAAAAATGAGAGATTGCCTGGCTTGGGTCAGCGACTGTACCGAGCATCGCATTTCCAGGTAAACGGACCGTGGATGCATCCTCGGGATCCAGTCGCCATTGTTTCGTATGGTTCCTCGGTAAAAAAAAACCCAAAGGGCAGATGCACTTTTTCATTTTCACCGAACAGCCGATGTCGTTACCAGTTTCTTTAGGCTTTCATCTTAATGTGTTTAAAAGAGATATCTTCGACGACACTGCGTTGAATTCCTTGAAAATTGGATTTTCATCTGATTTAGAGAGGTAAGAATAACGAAAGGATAAAAAGAGGAAGTTCTTTAGGACATATTTGAACCGATTCTGTTTTTTGAAAGTGTCTTAAGTTTGGAACAGGTAGAAAAGAATTGTCGATATGTGTGAGTTCTTGCTTCAATTTGAAATTGAACTAATCAATTTCATCGAGGTTAGCTGTTGCTTTCTGAAGATTTAAACGCTATTCATATATTCTACTGTTTCTGACTTCTCCAACTATGATTTGCAGTTTTCCTACTCATAAATGAGGTAGCGTTAGTTGTAAGTCGTCATTTTACACAAATTACTTAAGGGAGTGGTATATTTATTCTGCGCTTTAATTTCTCTGAAACGCCTCTCTGCTGGAAGCGCGTTTGCTGTACTCCAAAGTACATTGAAGACTTACAAATTTAATTTACTTTACATAAAGACGCAACACACGAATTAAATTAATTAATAATGAATGATCAGTCGGATCTTTTGCTGTCCACAGCTTTAACTCTTTCTGTCCGTGTAACTTCGTTTGCAATCCTTAACCTACTTTACATTTATAATTCATTATGAATCTGAAAATTACTCTATTTGAAGTTAGGTTCGGTTTAATATTTCTTACCACCAGTTATTTCTTTTTAACAATTAAAACATTTTCTTATGTTTCTTGGAACCTAAGGAATAACTATACAGAAAGAATATTTCTTTCATTTAATAAAAACAATTTAATCTTGCTCGATATCTATAGCCGTGTATCTTAAAAATGATCATTTGATTAAATTTCCCATTTGGTCATCAACATAGTCAACGGAATTAATATGCTTAACGTGCTCCATTAAAATGTTCCTGAATAATCACTGGGTCACTTCGATTCTGGGCCGAATGGTATAATCCGTGCTGATACGCCGAAAAGCTGTTGGAGCACACTGTGCGCGAAATCATGAGAGGAATAAAGGATCTTCCGCGACATGTGTGATCGGTCTTTTGTCGGAGTCAAGTTCGCCGCTAAAATGTTTGACGTTTCGATAAGGCTAAGATTCGTTTCGCCGGGGCTCGAGTTGGCGATTTTCCAGACTGCTGCGATTGAACATGTCAGTAATGCAGAAAATGGAGAACAGCTCGCCAGCATCCCTGACAAGTGGTTTCCGAGAACGCGATGTATTATGATTTTAATATTTCAAAGAACATTAATCATAATAATAATACCCGTATTACAATAAAATAATATACGTACAAAATTAAAGAATAAATATTATCAGTGATAAAATTCAGCATTCTATTACTTTCTAAAGAAAATTATCTGCTTGCTGGAAACGAATACAATGAATCGTTCGTTAATCAAAAAATCATATAACCAAGAATACTTCTCTTCAAATTAGATAACATAAATACGCATAAAAATCCTAGTAACATAACTTCTGAATTATACATTCAAATCCTGCACCACACAAACATATTCCACTTAAACCATCATACACCAAAAACTACATATTTTCAATTTTTCAACCCTACATGATTATTTACATTATTCGCCAAAGAGAATGCAACAGTGTTTCATTCAGAGGAAAATTTCAACGCATCCGTCCATTCAAGCGACGTAATGTTATCTGGTGCTCCTTATCGCAAAAAAATGAGCTCTCGTTCGGCGTGCTTTGTCATTCTGTCAAAAGATCACAGAGAAAACGAACGTATAGCCTAGCTTACGAATCGCAAGGTCGTTTTTAACGAAGGCAAGACAGATACAGAAGAGGGAGGTAGAAGTGATCGAAACTTCCGGCCCGACTCATCAGCACGCGTCACCCCATATTACAGATAACTATTCTTTCCGCTCTTTGCGAATCCCCATTGTGAAGGGAGCCCCTCGCGTAAGCGATACACTTTCAGGATCCCCAATTTTCTACCCCCTCCCCTGTCATTTTATAGAAGCAACCCCGTTGCGCGAGCCTCCCTTCGCGTATCTTTCTCCTCCTAGTTGTTTCTTTCGTTCTATCGTTGCCCTCGTTTCGTTTCCAGCCAAGATGCCTCCAATCTACCGACCCGAACCATTTTGGAGGGCGAAAGGCGAATGGAAGAGGAGGAACGAATCGAATGGCGAAGGAGGAATGACGTAATGGGGTTAGGACAGATTATGAGGGAAAATATAAGAAAGAAGAAAGTATGGAATTTATAGGTGAAGCATAGTGCGGGAAATTTTATTAATTCTTTTTAACGTGTGTAGATTATTGAATATTGGGAGAGATGGTTAGACCAATATGGCGATGAAAAATGGAATCTTGATTTAAAGTTAGAAGTAGAGGATCCTTAGAGTTTGTCATAAGCGAATTGATGGGGAGTGTAACTAGATTGAGATTGTTCGTGTAAATTCTTATTTTAGTGAACAAAATGAAAGGATTCGAACGTAAATGATATTTGTCTCGTTTCCTAAATATAATACTACAATACAAATACTTTATCGTTCAAACATCTACAATTTAATTGCAACGAATAGCAGTAAAAACAATATAAATAAATAACAGTTACGTCTTTATAATCGGGTTAACAGAAAGAAAAATCGATAAAGATAGAAACACCAGAAAGTAGGACACAGAATTTGAAAGCAGCGAAAGTAGCCTGCATTATTTCCCGGATGAAACCGAATCGAAACAAGAAGGCAAAGAGCGAGCGATCTGAAATAGCGAAATCACTACAATCTCGTCGAGAGAAGAGCACAGACGAAAGCAAGAGCTGTATCAAACGGAAAAAACTGAAAACGAGCAGAAAGGGGAAAAAAGAAAAAAGAGGATGCAACCGACTATAGGAGAAAGATGGAAGCGAGGAACGGGACAAAAAAGGGGCGAAACAAAGGGAAAGGAGATAGGACGAAAGAAAAAGGGGGCGAACGCGAAAGGGGCGAAAGAAAGAAAGGGGAGGGACGCAGGAAAGGTGGACGAAGGGGCTGCTTCTTCTCGATCCTCCTGGTTCCGGATTAAACTTTAATTGATTCAACTCCGTGGTCTGTAGTCAGCGAGGCGCATAGAAGAAGAGGGCACTCGCTTCCCTTACCAGCGAGCCTTGGCCAACGTGGAAGGCACTCCTCTTTTTCCTTTCAATCTCCTGCAGCAGGATGCGCCTATTATTCTGTTCCGTGGTAGGCCGATAAGTCGAGACAGAATCGACTTGGACGATGGAAAGGAGAATATAATAATTGCCAAGAAGAGAAAAGAAACAGGATCGTAGATATCGCTGTGATTGTCATCCTCTCTTTTACCACGACAACAACGGCTAATTATTTTTAATGACGCGTAATTATTTTAATCTGATTAGAGTCTTTGTATTTGAATCAATGAATCAGGATGAATGTCATTGTCTTCGGAGATTCGAATGGATGAGAATTTTTCGAATGATTTGTTAGTTTGTTTCACTAGCTTCCTTCGTTTGGAAGCTCGCGATGAAATTTGTTAATGGAAAATTGACATCTCCATCGATATACCTACCATTCCTACAATACCAAGTACACAATATTTGAATAGCTTAAAAACAAGATTCGAATAATCATTCGATAAATTTATGATCAGATTCACGATCCCTCCACGAAACCAAAACTGATTCCAAATTACCCTAATCTTCCCGTTGCGTATCATTTGAAGCGAATATCAGGCCCAAATAGATGCAACGAGATCAGCAAAGCTCCGCCCATGAGACTTCCCACCCAAGAACAGCGTTTTAATCTTCGAGAAGTCGGGATTGGCGAAGGGGCGAAAAGTTTGGCCGTACGAAAGTAACGGAACGAGAACGAGAGGTTGGAAGACAATATAGAAGAGGGGAAGAAAGCTTGAAAAAGGGTCTAACCCCTGTGCTCGGTCTTTTATTTGCAAATAATTGAAAGGACCGTGCAGAAAACAAAGGGCAGGCCAGTTTGTAGCCTTTTGGGGTTAGCTACGTGGCGTAGCTACGGAACGACGTTAGAAACGGTCAGGAGAATCGCATTAGCCGCGGCCCACGAAATAAGTGAGAAGTAACACAGCGGATTCGGAGTAACTTGATTCTTCCCTTCCAGCTTGCCTCTATTCCATCTTGGACTGGTTCTATGTCCTCTCTCGTTCTCAATCCTTCTATTTCATCTCGGCCAGTTCTCGATCCTCTCGTTTCATCTCGGTCAGTTCTCGATCCTCTCGTTTCATCTTTGTCCCGTTCGTTGTTCGTTGCCACGTTGTTCCCCGTTGGCATATTCCTGGAACTGGTGTGTAGATCCCGGAGAGAAGCAAAAGGGGACGACAAAAAGGAGAAGCGAGAGCGAGAAAACGGAGAGAGGAAGAAAACGGAGCGCGGGGTTGGTCGACCCGAGCGGCGCGGCCAGGCAACGTCAACGTTGATTGGATTTTACAGCTAACAAGAAAATTATATTCGAGATTGGGTAGGTAATCGTGCGAGGCATCTCTCACGGGTCGCACACTTGCAAGCGCGCTCTTCTCTTTTTTTGTACACCCTCCTCTCTTGCAGCTCATCTCTTACGGCAGTTTTCACCCCCCTTGTGCGGGAAACGTTACAGAAATAACTCGTCAAGGCGATTACTGGATGAAGATTACTCTCTCGATATATTCCAGAGGGTCGTATGTACGTGCGAGTGCCGATTGCCTCGCAAAAATATCCGCTCGCAAGACATCATCGACGCACAACGGTAAACCCGCGCTTGGTACGCATTCAACCCTCGTTGCGACCGATTTAACCCCTTCGTCGAAGGCGTACGATGATCACGCGGCAACTTTTCGCCACGCTCTTATCGGTTCGTTTCCACTCCACCGCGGGAAGTACCCACTTTTAAATGACTTTGAAGTAAATAAAGGAAACTCCAAGTGCTTTGTAGAAGGAAAGTAGAGTGTTTGATGGTTTTGATACGCGGATGACGTCGGTAGTTTCGAGTACCAATAACGGTTTACCTTTCAGTGACAGATATAGCCAACTTTTGACGTAATACCTTGTAAAGATACCATCGGTTCATGCGCGATTGGTTCTTTATCTTGTATTATTACGTGCCATTTTTACGATCCATTGTAAAGCAATCAGTATTAAAGAAATCAGATAAATATTGCACGAGTACTGTCTTGCAACTTCATATTTCTATTGCTACTATGATAACAATAACTTCAAGACTAATTATTAAAACTTCTAAAACCATTTAAATAATACATCATTTTTCTACAGTTTTACAAAAAAACATCAAATTGTATTATATCTATCCAGAATCTTATTAAAAATTAAGAATCAAATATACGATATGAAATATATAAACTAAAATATAAAACCATACAATCCTTTATTAAAATTTAACCATACGTATCGTTCATTCAAATCTGTCATTTATACCAACTTTCTCCTAACTCCACAATTACCTAATAAACTATCTGTAACCTACAAAACAGAAAGTGCATCAATTACTTATGCGGCGATATGAAAAATGGATGATTTACTGTAGGAGGAAGATGAACAGAAGAATAAAAGGAAGCTGTCGTTGAAAAGGGTAGGCCGTTTCAAATTTAAATGGGACAGATTATACGGAATCGTAATGGCACGCGACCGGAAACGCCCAGCAGGCGCGTCGAAGCACCGGGAACGTTAGTTCTTCCGCCTTGGCGGGAATAACTAAATTTTCTGATCTACTCGAATCCTGGTGGATCATCGATAAAGGACCTGGCATCGGTGTACGGTACTCGGGTCACAGACCATTAAGTTCCAGGTTTACCACAATAAGCACGCTATTCCGTTCTGGTCGGCGGGTTACCGCTATCATCGAACTAATGAGCCAAGGACACTGATTCACCGGATTTTTCCCATTCCCGGATGCAGAAATTCAATGCACTCTTAACTTTGCATCGACTGCATTCGTCGCACTGCTCTTTTTTCGGTCACGGCTTTGTCCTGAAATCGCCCGAGTACCCGTAATTGATAGGAAAATCTGTACCTCCAGAATCGGCAGGAAAATTGGATATGTATTTGTAGGGAATGAGAAGAGATCTGATTCGCCTTTTTTCTTACTTTATGAATAGATAGGAGGGAAATCAATGAGCAAAGTAATTTCGAGTAAAACTGAGTTTTAGATATATTTATGGTTGTGTCTTTTACGAAATATGTTTTTAAGTTGTAAATGTAACGTAGTTTTTAAAATAAAATTTGCTTTATCAGAAAAATATGTTACATGCAATTAACATTAGAATTACCGATAATTGATGATGAAATCTGTGATCATAAAATTTGTACCAAGGAAATCAAGATGCGATGTATGCAAAAATCTTTTATCCACCTTCTTTATATAATTTGAAAATCTCCAAAACTGCACCGTTGTAAGTCTATCAAGTTTCTATGAAAAATTACAAATTCGTTATTTTCATCACTTTGGTAATTCTCATATTAACCGTTAATCCACTTCTCAAAGTGTATCCGCAACCACTTGCAATAAACTCAAAGTTCAATCTTCTATCTTAAAACGAATCTTGTTCAAGAGCATCGTATCTCCTAAGTCGATTACAGATTTAATCTCGCGAGTAGACGAAATCAGGTATGATCTTAGCGTTTCGATATTTCATCGCTTGATGCAATAACATTGAAGATTTGACGGCGAGCAACGATGCGGTCGCCATTGCCGACAATGGAATAGTTCTTGTGCATGCGAGGGGGTGGGTCGCGAGGGGGTTGGTCGAAGTATATTACCAGCGTTACGCTGGTAGCGACCCCGCTGTCGCTATAATCTGTTTATAAAACAATTTGCGGGCCAAGTGATGCGTGAGATACAATATATCTACAAACATTGTTAGCATCGGCCCAATGAGGATTCGGTCGGTTGGGGGGAGAGTGACAGACAGACAGTTTCGAGAAGAGGAGCACACCGGGAACTCCGAAGGACGTCCCTTCTGATTCTTCAAGGATTCACGGCCTTCCAGTGATTTAACGTGATTTAATAATGACCAAGGAGCTAGTTCTCGATTCTCGATTTCTTTCGTATAACTTTCAGGATTATGAAGCGAATATACTGTATCGAATATATGTCGTATAATTTGGGGCGAATCTTATATTTCGACTTTAATACGAGAATAACTAGTCAAAACTGCCAAGTAGTGATTTTTTATAGAAATTTTTTACATATTCTTAATTGGTTCAAGCGTTGTGCATACAATGTTTTAAGCATTAGTGATTCTAGAATGGTTTTGTCTTTAATTAAACATGCTCGATCTCGTTATAAGACTAATGACATTCTGAAGCTTCAAAGAATACTACATTAAAAGTTTCAGAATAATATTTATCTTGGACAAAATATATTTCGTTCTATTAGGAAGAAAAATTGATAACAAATCAATTGACAAATCTAAATATCTAATGATCGACTTCTTCCTATCGTTAACTTAATTTCTAAACTCCATTAAACCTAAAGCAGTATTAAATAACCCATTGATCCCAACGATTATCCTACAGCCTGCCTACGGCGCACTTCCGCGAAACAAAAAAACGTCTCGCGATAACGAAGCTCTAAGAGAAACAAAGTGCAACAAAAAAGAAAAGGATGAAAGAGAAAAGAAACAGGGGCTATCCAATAAGTTACAAAAAGGAAGCTTAGGCATCGAAGCATCACGAAGCAGTCGGGGTTGCGCGATATGTGCGCACACGAGACGACACGGCATCGACGCGCGCATTCGAAAGAACTGGAAGAGCTCGTTTTCTCGAGCCCCGCGTCGGGCGCGTTCACCGTTTTAATTAATCGGATCCGAGATTTCGTTATTACCACCGATTAGCTCACGTACCAATGCGCATATTTTTTCGAACGTAAAACGCGAGTAGAGACTAAAACATCAACGCCCCGACGGTCTGCTAGCTGATGACGGACAAAACGTGTATCACGCTACCTCCTCCCTCGTCACTCCACCCTCTTCACCGTTACCCTTCGCGTCGCCCATTCGACGAGCCACCGGTCCAATCTCTCTTTCTCTTTTTCCTCTCTCTTTCTCCTTGGTCCAGTGTGTCCATGTGACTAGCCCATACATGTTCGTTGGACGCTCGTCATCCTTTCGCAGGGTGCAGCGTTGCATCGGTGTCCTGCGTGACGCTACACTTCACGCAACAGTAATTTCATCGTTATTTTTATAAATTGGGTGGCCAGGGTTAACGCTCCAGCTACCTCGTCCGTCGGATTACAGCTTTTTGTAATATTAAAGTTCAACGCCGGTCTACGTGTCCGGCTCTCGTTGTACATATTTTCGCGTACACACCCTTCCACACCCTTTCGCGTGGTCCTCTCTTCCATCCTCGTGTTGTTTGCCCAACAGGAAGCGACGAAATTATAACGATGCCGCTGGTGAACGAGTGTGAAATGTCGCGTCGTTGGTAGATTGTACTCCTTAGATTGCGAGGAGACGAGTGGAAGAACCAGAATTTTCGGATCGATTGATGGAATGGCGAGCGCGGAAAGATTTTGACAAAACGATTGAAACAACATTTTTCAGATGAACATGATTCAATCGGGGAGCATGGCTTCGTTGAAAATAACATCCGAAGTATTTAAAACTTCGATTTTCTAAGAATTTCAGTAGTCCAAGCCAATTATTTCCACCTCGACTAAAGTGGCGTGTTCTAAATACAATTTATACGTGAAAACCGATTTCACTGAATTTCATTGTGAAGTAATTTCTCTTTACAAAAGGAAATAATCAGAATAATTCCGCTAATTTAAATCAGTTACGTCAATCTCCTAAAAGATCTACCCCTACCTCACCGCGTAATGCTACAAACAACTAATTAATATCGCCACTAGCAAATTAAAGCTTATTAATATAATTAAACGAAATAACAACCTCTAATCAACTAATGATAATAATAATAACTACGCATATCCTCACTTCCTCTCTCACTTCAATCCATTCCACCTCAAATTCCAATCCTCAAATATATTCTCTATCACGAATTCCGATCTAATTCGCAATCGTTGGACTCGCGTTCCGGAAGCTGCTCCCCTTCCAAGGGTAGCGTTAATCGTCCCTTATCAGCCGTCAATAATTCGACGACGGGGTGTCACGAGACGCGTCGGCGTCCTTGTTGACGGCGCGTCCAAAAAGTAAGTAGCTTTTTATTAAAGCGGCGACCGGCCGCGCAAGGATGGAAAGTGGAGAAGTGCCGGGAAGAGAGAGAAACGAGATGAGCAACGGGGAGGAAATGAAAGCGACGAAGCTGGTTGCGGAGGTGACGAGGGTAGGCTGGTGCCGGGACCGTCCTTTTTTCTCTTTCCCTCTCAGGGGCGTCTAAAGTGGGCGGCTTCGTGACACAGGGGCGAGTTGAGGATCGAGGGAGGCTGCTCGAAGGGGGCGCCTCGGGCACGTGACTGCTCGTGCCGCTGCAGGAGGGCAACCCATAAAAAGAACGAGCTTATACGTGCACGCAGGACGCGTGGACCCGCTTGTCGGACGATCAGGAGGATCGGCGCGAAACGCATTATCGTGCGGCCTCCGTGCGCCGCGTGCATCCCTTTAGGCGCAAGAGGGTGGGCCCCCGGTGATTGATACGCGATTTAGACGAGTGTAAATTCTGATTGCGCTGTCCGTGTATTATGATCGAAGGTACTTTACCGGAGAACGAGTCCGAGTTCTTTGGGTAGGGACTAGAGGTATGTGTGCGTGTATGTGTGTGAAAAAAGGTTACAAGGGGTTGGTAGTTTGAACGACTGTGTGATTATGATATAGTTGTCGAGTTTCAGAGCGTGGGGTTGGTTGCATTGTGTCGTAGGCGATTAATAAGGTAGTTATGTAGACCCTGAGATAGGTTGGATAGACTTATTTGGAAGGTGAGAAGGATTTGGGGGTTAAGATTTAAATTATTTAGTTAGTTTTAGTTATTTCTACCTATGCAAGAGATTGAGTTTTAGATAGAGTAATCGTATTAAATATACTAGATATTAACCTTTTCATAATGTAACACGAGAGAAATTCGACCACGCCATTAAGTAGGTATAGTACCATAAATTTCATATCTTAGATGTCATCATACATAAAGTAATTATTAATACGTATTTCCGTCAAAAATTTAAGAAAGTAAACATGTGTTTGATATCATAAATGCAAAATGTCCTTATGGTAAAAATAGATCTATATAGATCTCTAAAAGAGTCTGTATAGGTCTCCAAGTATACAGGATATAAAAACAATTTTTTTTTCTATAATAGGTTAGTGGGTATTCACCAGGTACTGTCGACGAATTTGTACGTCAAACATCAAACACTTTATCGAACTATAAACGTCAGTCAATGGTACATGCTTGAAGCTAATAGATTCAGTTGCGAGCAGGGGTGAATATGATTTTAAAGTCCCTTTTTCAGGGATCTTCGAGTTGTTTGTTCAAGTTGTGTACCGAAGAGGGTGCGCTGCATTTATTCAGAGAGATAGGAGTTTTCGAGTAGCCTCCGCTGGTTATAATTTCTGCTTACGCTATCTGATACCACGCTTTATCCTTTGCGTAGACCTCTTGGCCGTATTCAACAAGTTACATGCGAAATTAAAAACACAAGTACATCATTTCATACATATAAACATGTTTAGAATTCCATAAATCTAACTGCATGATTCTCTATCAAAGTTATATCTAGAAAATAAGTGTTATCTTTTAATATCAAATTGAGACGGTAATATAAAATCAATATAGTAAAAAAAAACAAATTGTTTAATTGGCAAACGCTTTTATTAAATGAAACAATATCGTTCACAAATAATAAAGCGATCTACAGATCATAGCATACTTGGTTGTTTTCTATCCTACTCAACAGGTCCAATTAATATAAGAAACGATTGAAAATTAAAAACGAAAAAAAATATTTCTAATGAAATATAAACATTGTTCTTCGTATTATTGCATATTTCCCCGTATCAAATATCGTTGCACAAGGAACAAGTGTCAGACATCAAGCATATCCTGCGCACATGCTCTAATAACGGGTATCCTTGCTCGGACGCAGTCACCCTTCCAGATCATGCGCTCGTTCATCGAACGTCTCCCATAACAATCGCCGTGTAATTCGATTCGATATCGGGAATTAGAGTTATGATTCCGTAGGAATAATATACGAGCAGGTCTTACTGTGATCGAGCTGCGGCCCAGTGCCGGCACGTGCTCGACGTACGTGCACGTCGACGTTCCAATTATAATGCGCGATTTGATACACGTCGCTACGATGACGGCTCAATTCGCCGATTTTCCCGCCGCCTTGCTTTCGTTATCTCTCTCTTTTATCCATTAGGCAAGTCATTGAATATCTTTATACAAAGATAAGATAATGTTTCAGTGAAAGTATTAGTGTTTCATAATGTTACGAGCGTATTAATTTATACTTAATTTATAAATATTACTTTGAAAAATAGGAGATAAAAGTAATTAGAGTATGATACAATAAATAGTCGGAAGAGAATTAATAAGGAAGAGAGTGTAAGTTAGGTAGATGGTCCACGTAGTTTGTTCAATTCCTGTTCATCTCTATAAATATTTTTAAAACAACATATATTTATTTTGTAATAAGAATGCGCGTGCATTTACACACTTTGAATAATAAAATATCTTGGAACGTTAATTTCATAAAATTCTACCATTTTTACAGTGAAATGTACCGCGAATGCATTTATTTTACATCTCTTCCATAAACCGTGTTAAACACTTGTAATCTAACATTCGCAGCGATTTAAAAAATAAGTACGTTCAAACATATATCTTCTACGATCATTAAATGCACAATCCTTGTACAATTAAAAAAAAACTGAACGATAAAAACCAAAACAGTGTAAAAAGCATGCATTTAAAAAGTGACAATATTTCTCACGCGTATCTATCAAAGCTATCAAATCGTTTCGCCAAAGCTACAACTCATTCTTTCCGCTTTCTCACGGGAACCGTATCCATTATTCGATCCCCGTTTCTCGGCCGACGTGGCGGACACTGGGTCGCGTCCGACCGAAATTGAGAAATCAACAGGGTCAGCGTGTGACTTTTTTGAGACGTAACGAGGCTGATAAGCTCACGGTAACGCCCGCGTGAAAAGAAAAGGGAGTGGTAACCAATGCGCGACGAGGTTATTAAAATGCGACGAAGAGGAAAAAAAACTGATCGGCAGGCAACGAGGCGCGTGTCGAGACTAGTGACGGCCGATTCTCACCCCGTTAACGTGCCTCGAACCCCTAAACGGTTAAACGGCGTTACGCGCTTGCCGGCCGTTTCGCTCGTTCGCTCGCTCGCTCGTGTGGTACATCATGCAAACTCATCGATCCCGGTTTCACTACGATTTGCATTTAGTAATGACCCGGCATGTCTGTGACTGGTCGTCGTCGGTGACGATATTGAAAACGAATCGATCGATGCGTCGAACAGGAATGCTCGATTCGCGGGAATAAATCTACGAGAATCTAGTTCGCGCGACGTTTCGTCTCCTAACTCGATTGAGGAAGATTGACGTCAATGGGATTGACTTTTTTCTTACTATGTGTAGGACATTGTTTTTCTTCTCCCTTTTTTCTTTTTTTTTAATGTGAGTGAGGGACTTGAGTATATTGAACGATGTAATATATATAGCTGGGGCTTTATAGAGGAATAGTATTATGGTCTTAGAAATGGATTTTGTTTCGATTAACATAATGGCTGATCTGATTCACAGTTTCACATTCAAAGTTCACGGATATGAAACCTCTGAAACTTGTAACAATGGAATTCATGTTATTAAGTTGTACGAAATTTGTTCCACAACTTCAATTTATGGGAATAAAAACACGTCCCTTGCTTCAAAATACACCCTTCCTTACCCTTGCTACAAAAATATTTTGAAACGTAACAGAGTTGAATCTGAATTTCCAAATTTCAGTTAGAACTTTCGTTGGTAATACGCTGCCAGTATCCACGTCGAAACTTCTTCGGAAAACAACTTTATCAACGTAATAACAATTGAATCAATCATTGTAGCAAAAACACATTAAAATACCATCACGATTCTTATGTGAGCTTTAATGCGCCAATAGTGCACACTGTTTCCATATAATGGAAATATCATTAGTCATACCAAAAATTCTAGTTCTCCTTATTCGAAATACACCGCCAACAAATACTTGGATCCTTCTCGTTATATAATCTCAAAAAATTCACATATTAGCGGCCCGATGATACAGAACCGGGAGCAAAAAGGCCAACTAGTTAGAACGAAGTTGTGGGTGTAGGTGGGTGTATACAGGGGCGGATATAGTACATTTGTAGGAAAGGACAGGAGAGAGGGTTGGACAGAGGGACAGCGGGTCCGCGTAATATAATTCAGTAAGTTTATGACTGGCCCGGGGGAACGGTGGCGGTTTGCATATAACCAGGGGTAAGTTCGCTGCGAGGTTTCGGGAGCTGGAGAAAGATGAAAACACAGATAGAGAGACGACGATGCAGAGGACGAAACGGAGAGGGTGGTCGGTTGGCCGTATTTCTTGTCTGGTGAGCTTTACGGTGCTGCGCTGCGTTATGACCGTCGAATGGATTATCATTTCTCTCTCTTTCCGTTCTGTCCACCCCTTCGTGCCACTCTGCTGTCCTCGTCACACGCTCTGTCGTCGTCTCGTTTTCGTCTCGTTTCCTCTCCTCTCTTTCGTCCTTTCTTCGCCCAGTCGGCTTCTTCCCGCTGTATCCTATAAGAAAACTCACCCCACAGTCGGTCGTTCCCTCCCCCCTCCATCGCCACCCCTTACAAAGACATGCAAAGCAGAATAGGCCACGGGGGTGGTTGGCTGAGAGAGCCAAACTGAAAGAGGAAACGCGAGAGACCGATGCTCGAAGAAGGACGGAGCGTTAGACTACGTGAAATAGAAGAAGAGAGAAGTAGGGGATGGGGACGAGCTCGCAGAATATCCGCGAAATGTTCCTTTTTCCGAAGCTCTTTTCCTCTTTCCGAGCGTTGTTACCAACACGCTCGAGTTTTCTACTCGCGCACGAGATAGCGGGAGAGATGGCTCGACGGATACGTGGAAAAAGAAGAAAAACGGCGAAGAGGGAAAGACTGATGCCACCGTGAAAAGGGGTTAGGGGGTGGTCTTCGGCATGTACCTACGGATATGTAGACCGACAGGTACATGAACGCGAGGCGGATACATAAAAAACGCTCGCTGCATAAACGCGTTTTAAGCGTACAGGACTGTTCAAAATGTGCGAATCTTAGGATTGAATTGGTGACATAAAGGGAATACATAAGCTAAATAGCAATTACATTGATCAACTTCGTCGAAATCAAACGCTTCGTTTTTTTTTTAGGAATTAACAGTAATTGTGCACCCTGGTACTAGAGTTAAGAAATTTAAAAAATATAAGAGTTTATCAGTATAACTTCTGAGTAATTGATTTATAAAATTTAGATTTCATTCGATATTATAAACCTTATTTATAACCTTTGCATATTAATGGAGATTTGTATTTAAACCTACCGCAGATTTATCTGGTAATTTCATTAATTACAAAATGGTCAAAGAAATCGGAGAGCATCGCACGAATTATCACGAAATCAAAAACTGACTCTTCTCATCGAAGTTTGTTATTCGTGTGCTTTTCATCGATTTCCAAAGGGACAAGTCACGTGTTATAAAACATCCTATATAAAAATCGAATTCGTGAGCATACATACTTGCAAGTCGATGAAAGGATGTGTCCGTGCATGCACGCGTACCGTGTATTTCAGGAGGAGCACACGAAGGCCGAAGGTCTCATCTTATGTTGCACAACATTGGCCGCCATCATTGGAACAAGCCGGCTGGAATTAATTTGAATGTTTTTTGAACGGCACAGCCCGGGGGTCTCCGTCTCGCAAGAAACGCCAGAAACCTCCATCCCCACCGACCCACCGCCACCCTCGATTCTCGTCTTCGCTACCCCAGGATCTCGTGTCCCTCATCCCAACCAACGTACCCCGTTCCCGCAGCCTCGTAAATATGCACCGATATTACGTCCACGGTACCCAAGAATACCGCAATTTATCTTTTCCTACGTCGATCCGCGGGAATCTTGTTTTATTGCTCGGTACAGACTGCTGGATTGTGCTTTGATGATATTCTAGAGAAGTTTGAGACTATAGGTGTGTGATATTTGCTGTTACTCGTAGTAAAAAACTTTGATTTTGCGTTTTAAATAGAAAGAACAAATTGTTCCATAATGGAGGGGAAAGTAGAAAGTGGTTGATAAGTATTTTTTTATGAGCGGTAGTTTTAATTTTTGGTCATTTAATACAATTAATTCGTTGAATCTGTCGCTCATGTTATTAGTTCAAAGAGAAAGCTTTGATTTGTTGTTGTCTATTTGGATTTTCGTACATTTTATTTTCAATCTGACGTTTAAAATTTTAGAAACTCGATGTTTGAGTACTTTTGACTGAATCTATGTAAACAAATACAATGTATCATAATATATAACGTAAAGATTTGCCAACTTCCCTCAAAAAGGTGACAGATCCCCAATATCACAGAATCGTTTCCACATTACCAATAGGAAAGATAGCAGAACCGATCAATATTTATCGATTATTACCTGCAACACGAAGATCGATCGAAATTGCAGTTTACGAATTCTCCGGTGTTGACTATGTTCGGAGCAATCGGCAATGTGTGTTCGCATACATACGGTAGGTTCGCATACGACCACTATCAGCGATGATCGGCGTCCCCGATGTTGCAGGGGACTGGCGTACACTGGCGCGGAGGTTTATGTAGCAGAAGTGATGGCTACATTTGTTCGTTATTTCGTTGCGTTTTTGTTTTTAGAGGGACTTTATTTACGACCGGATAGCGGAGCCACAAATATGCAACGAGATCGGGCAACGCGTTTCGTTCGGTCCGCGTGTATACGTTTGCACTTACGTGAATAGCAGTCGTTCGTTCGTTCGTTCGGCAACGTTATTTCGCGGCACTTTTATATTCACAATAATTTGCGGGGAAGGGTGTCAGCGGCCAACGTCATCCACCAACACCGTGTTCGTCGTGGCGTGTCACGTGAACCGCGAGTAATGATAATGAACCGCGGACCGGTGGCGATAGGTGATTTATACGCACCTGCCCTGCGCCATCTTCGTTCTGCAATTTTTCCGAACTGTGTTTCCATCTCGCGGTATATTGTAGTTCTGTTTTTTCCCCACTGATCCTTTTTCGTCTTTTTTTGGGGCGGGAGGAAGTGGTGGAATGAAAAGCAATTCGCGGTAAAAACTAAGATACGCTGATCAACGAATTGAATTAATTACTGGAACCTGCTGATGGAAAGGATTCTGTGTTGTGGTGTATATGCTTGTCAGAAGAGAGTGATTTTTTTTGTTAATAAGATATAGTTGGAGATTTTTCGAATTTGACAGTTTCAGACTATATTTCAGAAGTATTGTGGTACGAGTATCTTTCTTGAGAAACAATGCATTTGACAGGGCTGTCATTTAACACCAAAACGTTTGAAACTCTGTGTTGCCAGTGAAGAAGCATTTAATTAGCGCCGCGGATATAATTAAGAAGGAGTGGTCAAGCTGAAAGGCAAGGTCGTAATGAATCGCGAACGAACGAAAAATCAACCGTCGTGCCAGGCAGAAGTTTCTTTGCCGGCTTTCGTTTTCATTCTACTTAATACGGCATAAGACGTTGATCTTGAAATAAAACTTATTAAAAGGACTCGTCCCACGGGTTCCAAGGAAAATCGGGAGAGCTTTTCTTCGCCGTGTCTTCCTTCCCGTTCTGGACCATGCACGACTGCCCATGAAAGAACACCAATTTTTTGCTCTCGAAACTTTCAGGAACGTAGTCGTCGAGCTTGCTAAGGCCGAAGCGGTTTCGCATAATAAATCTGAGAGATATTTGTTAGGGTGGCTAGGAAGCATTTGTCTATGTTAAGGGGGTAGAAAGGGCGCCGACAACACGGGCGCCTCCATCTATCAACGGCTCCAGCAAACACATCAATCCACGACTCACGCCACGATGGGTGATTTTAAGGATGGGAAAAAAAAATAAATGCCGATCAGCGACACGTCGTCGTTCGGATCGTGGTCGCTCTTTGAAAATGTGTCCGATTCGTTGCAAAAAGATAGTTATAGCTTCATACATTTGTGAAATAAAATCGACGAAGTGTTATTATATAATAAATTACTGTATGTTTCTAAACGGTTCTTAAACTTACAGTGAAGTAAAGGGAGGTTCAGAGAAAATTGAATTGTTTCTTAAATATATTAAGATTGCCTTTTAAAATTAGATTGTCTATTTAAAATAGAAAAGCTTCTCGTTTTCTAATCTACATATGTTTGTTTGTATATTCATATCCAAGAAGATATCAACATGCAGCTTATCTGATACGTTGGATTGTGTTTAGGAATGGACCAGAAACTTCAACAAGATTGGCCCAAGATATTTTATTATCCTCTTCAATACATACATCGCCATAATAGCAAGCAAATTAATTTATTCACATTGTTCATCTATAAAAATTTCTCTGGGACATCTTTAACATTTCAAACTATTACGATATTTTCATCCCGTAACTATTATTTCTGTTTTACTTTTTATCCACATTTCTAATATAAGCCACAGTTTTTCAATCCAATCGTGCCGTGCGCATATATTTTTGCAGCATCACGAACGGAATTAAAGTATAACGACGAGCACGCTGCGAAAGGAACAACAATGCTCCCCCATTGAAAATGTATCAGGAGGTAAATTTCGATTACAGGCTGCCGGTTGTTTCGACCGCGAAAACGTTGACAATAGGCAATTTCGCATTTCAAAGGACAATATAGGTACTCGTTGTGATCAGCATGTAATTAGGTGTGGTACGTGGCCAGGCACGTGCGGACAATTCATCAAGGGGCCTTGCCCCTGAACGCGCTTCGATCCGCACCACGTCATTTACGGGTGTTACGGACGCAAGGCATTTTGCGCAACTTGCCGGTATTACCGTGCCGATTTCGCAATTGACAGCGTATTAATTTCGCCCTGGTGTTTCCTTAAGTAACCGAATACTGGAAAATATCGCGCATTGCGTCTCTATAATCATTTTAATGTTTGCTACTTGCAGTATTTCCTTTTCTTTTTCTTTCATTAATGTGATCTAAAGAATTTAGGGGTGCATATCGCGAGGACAAAATGGCGGTGATGATATATTGAAATAAGACAGGGATTTTGGGACGAAAGTTCATTCTAATAAAACGACCGCTGTTTTAAAAGTTATAAGTAGTATAGGTCCACGTTTATCGACACAGAATACGTATAACGAGACTTATCGGAAAAGGTATTTGAGAAATAATGATTGTTCTCATTCTGCGGTTGAAAATTAATATTCATGATAGGCTTTTTAATATCTGAGAAATTTGTATGAAAACAGAATTAATAAAAATTTTGTAAGTATGAAACTGCAGGAATTTCGTCTTATTAAACTTTCACAGAATTACCCTTAGAATTGTGCTTAAAATTTATGACCAGTAAGTAATTCAGTAAATAATCAGTAGGATTTCTGAAACTTTTAAACTTTCCTAATGTTACCGAACTGCTCAGAAGACCCTTCGAACCACCCTCGAGGTTGCCGCACGGATTGATCTCCGTCTTTAACGCGAAACAATTTTTATTCCTGTAGTTTGGTCGCGTAAACAAGACTGAGGGCTTGAAACGGATGCCTGTTTGCCAAGCATAAGTTTTAAAGGAATTCATCTCGGTCGAAGAACAGAAGTAATTGCGATTCGGTGAGCCTGCTTCGTCCCGGCGTCTGTTCTACTTTTTACTCGTTTCCCGCGCGCGCGAAATTCAATTACCAGCCATGATGGTGTCCACCGCGCTTCTACCACACAGCTTTTCAACTCGTTTTCTTTACCGCGTGTTTCATCGAACGTCCCTCCTAAACCAAGTTAAGAAGACAAGAGAAAAGAAAGAAGAAGAAAAGAACAGGGTAAAAGGGAGGAGAAGAGAAAAACATTTCGCGCGACACTTTACGTATATCCGCTTACTTGTTGCCTGCTAAGTACTCAACCTAATTAACTTTGCCGTGGCATGTTTCTTCGGATACGTGGCGTTTCCAGCGACGAAAAATCCCGACCCCACCTTTTTTTCCTGCTACGATTTTTTAAAATGGGTCACTCCGTACGCAATGCCCAGCACGTGGGTGCACGCATGCTCCTAACCCCTCGTGATGGTGGTGGGTGTGTGCGTAGGTAGCCGGCGTTCTCTTGTCTGCCCTCGGTGGCGGGTTGCTATAGAGACGCGTAACCATCCAGCAAAGGGAACATAATGGCGGTGGGAGAGAAACAGAGCGAAATAGGAACAGACAAATGGTGAAGAGGGGGTGAGTTTCGGTGGTAAGAAAGAGGGATATTCTGTCCGTGGACGCAACCGTGGGGGCTGAAGGAACAGGCAAATGGGATTAGAGTCGACAACGATATTGGCATCTCGCCGTTAGACTTCTTCAGAAATTTATATGTACTCCATGCTTTTGGCGAAATTGTGATAATTTCTATGATGTGTACTACTGCTCATAATTATTCGAACGATATCAATCGTTAACGAATGTCCCTTGAATAACAATCAAAACCAATTATTTATATATATATCTTTAAAAGGAATATAGTATAGTACTTCAAATATATTCAAATAATTCATAAAGAATTAAATTAGTTTTTAAAACGTAGTTAAATGATATTGAACTATAAACCCTCGATTCTTACAGTCTTAATTATGGCTAGAGATTTGCAAAACGTATTACTGGACAATGTATTACGATAGAATAAAGTAATACAATAGAACATGATATTGGATTTATTTGAAACACAATTGTAATTTCTTTAGTTTAATATTCCGTTCCTATGAATTGCATCTTATGACATTTTTATTACCTATTGATTATGAAATAAGTATATTTCTTCGTTCCAGTAACATGGAGAATTGATCGTACAGAGATGCTTCTGCAACACGTGTCGTAGGTGTCGAGAATATCCTCTGCACGCAAGTATTTTATGAAACGCGTGTCGGACGATTAATTATAACGTGATTTAAATCCTATTTAAATTATCACGCGCAATTAGCGATTGAAGGGTTTAAAGGTGGTTTATATAGATACATTAACGCCTGACAACCTAGAAAATCGCGGGTGGGTAAACTTTCTTACTGACAGGATATACATCAAGTCGTATTTATGGAACTCTCTGCGAGGGAAAAAGTTAAACTCTCCGCCAGTAATTACCTTCTTGATAATTACCTTACCGATTAAAAAGAAATATTATAAACAAATCAAAGAAAAACAAATCATATATAAATTAATATATTAATCACTTAAACCCTCAATGAACGAAAATTCTCATGAAAACTGCTATTTTCCTCTTTCAACCTCTTCGTTACCCTAGAATTGTACAAGTTTCATTTCGTCCCACGTAATTTGTAGACGACGAAAACTCCGCTACTCCAGTCCAATTACCGTATCCATTTCTTAAAAGCGTGTTTCAGCGTCGAATTGCTTGAGATTGAAACGTTAATTACCGCTTTGATCCTGCCCCACGGCGGCACGGCATCGACCGGGCACCAGGCAAGTGCCAGTGACATGCAGAACCGTAGGTAAGCAACCTCTGTCCGTGTCGTGTATGCTCCCTGCGAGCGAGCTCGGCCACCTCGAGCAACCCTCTTCAAGCTTGGTCACGTGGGGAACGGAATACCTGCTGTCACTTATCGGTGGCCTCGTTACCAGCTCTCTCCCGGTAACGAGTCATTAGACAGCTGACTGGTCCGATTTGCTCTCTCTGTCTCCCCTATCTTGCCTTTTCAGTGCGCATCCATCCCTCCAGTCCACCTTTCGACCTGTCCCTACGGTTCGCGCTTTCACCCCATGTCGATAGCTCATGCATAGCTAGGCTTTCCTAGAAGCCTGACATTAAAATGCCATGACTGATGGATTAGACTATGGATGTATGTGATTTGTAGGAAATTCAAGGTTATAAAAATGGACAGAATGATATTTAGCGAGTGAGGCAAATCTTTCCGTAGGTTCCATCAGTTTTTTTACTTGCACGAATATTCTTGGTCCAGTGATGACATATCTCTTGGTTAATGGAAAATATCTTATATATATAAGTATGTAAAATGAGTTTTACTTTTTCATTAATACTTTAGCGACGAATGTCACGCTCCAATATGCAGATATGAGATATAATTTTGTCTTGAAATTATTCATCCGCTTACGTATTTTATATTCAGTTCTTAGAATGCAATTGCTTTTTGTACACTCCGTTTTATTTTTTAAATGTGTAATATAAAATAATAAATATCCGTTGAAGATAGAATGCAAGTTCTCTTCTTTTATTCTTTGTGACCATCAGTAAGGGCTACAAATATCTCCCTCGAATAAATGTAGAATGGTTGATTATTTGATAAAATGATTTTGTTCGCATCTACTTATACACATGTTTGTTTCACTCTATATTGTTCTCACACTGACGATCACTGAAGGATGAATGCATCTCGCAGGGTTCATAATACGACGTTTCGAACACGACAGGAATTTTCAATATATCTTGCTAGGAATTTCTGGCAGTCGCCTCTCGTGAAACGCTTGAAACAGAGTGTTAAAGACTGATTCGGAGGAATTTCGAGAGATACAAAATTTCACATATCATTACGAATTAGTGAAATCATAAATTTTAATAAACGCAGCAAGACATAGGCAGAAACTTAATTATCAAATCATATTTTATAAAAGTATTTGGCAGCCCTCCGTATAATTTCATCAAACTCGAAAGTTCGGAAACTTCCATAAAACACAAGAAGTAACGCACGAAACCATAAGACTCAGGAGGCATGAACATTGCTATTCACACTCATTGTGAAACTTCACGAAACAGAGGACGAATGCAATTTAATTCTATACGTTTTAATTATCGCGATAATCTTCGGACAGTACGTGGCGTTGCAAGATGACGAGGAATTCAGCCAGGTTCTCATTAAACCGACACTTTTATTTTACGCGGCTTGCGTAAATGCTTTTAAGTTTTCACACCGGACATCCGGCGTTTGTACAACGCGCGTGCGATCCTTGGCGGAAGGAAGCGTCGAAAAGCGGCGAACGACGTAATCGTACGGTTAGCAAGGGGAATTTTGCTTGGCGGAACCGTGGCCTCGTTCGTCTAAGGAGATTTTCGAGGCTGCACGCTTCCCACAAGGATTTTCCAGAGGCGTTGGATCCCTTTCCCCGGTTTTCCCGGCGGAAAACCAAAATAACTCAATTAAAGAATTTCCATGAATCCCGGCCGGTTACCAGCGGATACATATTTATGATCTGATCATTCCCGCGCTAGGAATTTGAATCGCCCCGGCGAGCGGAAGCAACTCTGCCGTGCACCTTAAACTCCTCTGACTTTATTGGTCCGACGCCGGAACAAAACGAGGAAACTTTGCGAATCGTCTACAGATTTTATTTCTTTTCTAGTTAAACGAATTATAGAACATTCCACGAAGTGGTAGAAGATAGCTTTGTTGAGATACTTACAGAGTATATATTATTGGAATACATTAACAGGTAAGAGAAGATGTTGAGAAGTAAAATATGAGTATATATAAAAATAAGCAAGAGCAGAAATATAGGAATATATTGATTGTGTATAAATAATTAAAATAGTTTGATTATAAAGAACATCGATTTTAATAAATGACATATTGTCAGTTTCTATAGTCGAAAATGTCTGTTATAGTCTTTCAGTGATTTAAAGGTCTCCTACCGTCGTAGTTGGATAATCAGATCGTATCTGACTGCTACATGGCAGACCTATACTACTTACTTCGGTACTAAAGATTTATACTTCCTACGTCATAGAATATTTTACTGGCATTATTCCTTTCAGTAGCTTACATCTCTTCAAGTTATTCAGCTTTTTTCCGTATTAATTACTTTGATCAATTAAATGATATCTGCCGTCTAATTACCATCATGAACATCCCCTTAGCAAAAGCCATTGAAACATAGCGGTGTAAAAGACGAAGAGTATCTCGAAGTGGCGACACTCCAGGAATAAAGACGACGAAAAACTATCGGACCAGTCTAAATCACGTCTTGCAAAAAAAAAAAAAAAAGAGAAGATGAACAGCAAAGAAAGACGAGAAAATACCAAAAAAAAAAAAAAGGGGGGAAAGAGCAAAACAGAGAGATAAAAAGCCGAGCTGCGTACGTGTCTTTTGCGAGGATCATAAAAACCGTTGACACGTTCAGCATTCACGGCCCTCAAACGCGAAACCGTACAAAATTGCACACGCCCCGGGCTGCTGCAGCCACAAGGCAATTACTCGACCTGGTCTGCTCGCGTTCTTAAAAATTGCGTTTAACACCGCGGAGAGGCAAAGCGCGAGCGGGACGATCCAGGAATTGCGAGAGAGAAACAGTGTTGGTTGGCTCTGTGCACCGACCGTTCACTTCGGCCGCGTGTAAAGGGTTTGCATGCCCTCTTCCGCGATTCTGTCTCTCTTTGTCCCCGTGTTTTCCTCCGGCTTGCTCTTTCGAGAGAACCTGAAGCCGAGCACTTCGGACAGAGACAGGTAGAGGAAAAAGAAGGTAGTAAGAGCGAGGAAGTAGGAAAGGATCCAAAAAGAGAAAAAGAAACATATAGATAGAGGTAGATGGAGACGGGGGTTGAAGCGGATGTGGAGTATCCGAAGACTGTGGAGAGAAGGCAAAAAGGAGGGAAAAATAAAGAAAAAAAAATGGCGCAGACAGCGGTAGCAGGAAGTCGAGGCCAAGAAAGGAGAGTGGATAAAGGAAAGAGGACGGGGACGCGAAAGGAGAAGAGAAGAGAGTCTCGAGGAGGGGTGGCGACGGGCAGCGGTTGGATTTCATTTCGTCTTGTCTCTTTGATGTCCGTGATGCGTGCTGCTGGCCCGCTTCTGCCTTTTTAACAAACTCATCTCCTCGGCGACCCTTAATCTCCGCCCTTTGGGCCGTTCTATCCACCTTTCTTTCCTTTCCGTGCCACTCTGTAAGGGAACCTGTGCACGTGTATTAGACTGTATTTGTGCAAATATGTATATACTTGTCTGTGTCTATGTGTGTGGACGCGTACAGAAAAGAGAAAGAAGCGTGCTCACGCTCTCTTTAGAAACAGAGAGAACGTATAGACGCGTTATGTGTGTATGTGTATGTGCGCGCGTGCGACTATAGGATGTCTCCTGGCTCTTTATATAACTGCAAATATCTGAGCACGGTGCGCATTACGCCATTTATGTGGTGGCAGGTTCCAGTAAAGATCACTATCTTCCGCATGAATCGCCTAACTCCGCCGCTATCCTGCTTCACGGAGATTATTTCCAAGCTAGGCAATGTGGTACACGGTATTTTATCGGCACCGGGACAGATACGGTTTCTAGCCAATTTCTTTGCGAGCTTTTCGCTGCTATGCGATCGATTTAAGGAACCATCATTTGAATGCCTCCGTCATACCTCTGATAGTTCTTCGTTTCCATAAAATGATGCTCAACGATATTCCTAAATGGTCAAAAAATGAATATAGGAGGAAGAATGATCATGGAGTTCATTAAATAATGAAGAGATACGTTTGGATAGATTTTGTTACTCTGTTACAAGCAAGATAATAAGCAATATATATCGAATCAAATATGCAATTTCTTAAATAGATTTGTGTCTGTATTTTTTAAAATTATCCTGTTCAAGTTTTATAGAATTCTTCCTTTCGAAGAAAATATTTACAACAAAGCCTAACGCTCAGCGTATATTTTTAAATATCAAAAAGTAAAAGCTTCATTAACTTGCATTAATCACATCTGAAAATGACCAATAAAAACGTAGTTGAAACTTCAAGATTTCGATTTACTTCTGAAATTACCTTCACAAATTCTATCTCTCCAATTCATTCAACGAAATATCTTCGAAATTGACCTCTTTCCTCTCGAGTATTTCCATATCCACCCTTCGTCGTAGAACTCGTCTTTTTATTTTCAAAACACGATCATTACTGAACTTTATTGCTTCGTAACGATCGGGCTCCCCCGAGTAGAACATCGTTTGCGGAAAAGGGTCACATCCGCATTGTGCTCGCGAAAATTAAGTGGCCCCTTTTGTACGGGCGTCCCCTCGTCGTCGATGATCGTCGTGGCTCGTCGTCGTCCGTGGCTATTACGCGAAAAAGGGACGAAATGTTTCGACGCGATTATGCCGTGGAACGATGCTGTCTATGAACATAAGTCATGACCCTGGCGAGGAGGTGCTGCAAAAAGGGGTTGGAAGAAAGAATTTCCGTGCGAACAACGCAAACTACGGTCACGAATTTTTAAACGCACGTGCCACCGTCTTCAGCTTCCGACTGCGAATATAATTTTCTTCGACGCCCGTTGCTTCGTGTGACCCAATTTGAAATTGATGGCGAATATAAAAATCTTTATATTTTTTAAACAATTAAATTATTTTTGGAAAACTGGCGATAGAATAAAATGGATACTATTTTGATTTTGAATTTTATGTATTACATTAGGCAGGATTTTGTGCAGAATTGCAACAAAGAAGCGTTTTAGTGTGAACTGGTTTAATGAAATTTCGCTAGTTCTGTTTGAAGTAAAACACAGTACTAGGTACTACATATTCCACCTGCCAAATAGATAAAGCAGGAAGTTTGCTATACTTGTATAAATTCCCTTATACTAATCTTCTACTTTACATTATTATTCTCAACAATATTTCAAACAAAACCCACACGATATTCGACCAGCCCTACCAACATCATCTCTTGAAACAAAAGACTTACTACAGCAAAAGAAAAGTTGAAAGGAAGAAACAATTTTCTCTCAAAATGAACGAAAATCCCATGTACCAATAAAAGTACCAACATTGACTAGTCGTATTCTCTCTTTCATCTTCCACCCTCTTCTTCTACTCAACTAATCTAAACTCTCAAACAAAACTCACACAATATTCACCCAATTCCATCAACAGCCTCTTTCAAAACACAAAACCTCTCGTACCCACGAAGAAGTTGAAAGAAAGACACAATCCTCACTACAAAGAAGCACACACCATACATCCGCAGAAATACCAAAGCAGAGGGGATCCTATGAAACGGGGCTCGTCTCCCGAATTCACCCCATTCGCGTCTCGCGTGGGAGCGGCCGCGTGCTATCGCCGCGTTATTAGTATGGAGGCGAGAGGGTTTTCTAGGAGCGTCGATATGGCCAGAAGAAAAGGGGGTTGGCTGGTCGTAAAGGGGTTGCGGGAGGCTGTACGTGGGAGGTCTTGGTT
>NT_176837.1:19942-24952 GCF_000188095.3 Bombus impatiens | reverse complement strand
GTGGGAGGTCTTGGTTTTGGTTTGGCGCGGCTGAAGCGTGGCCGCTTCCACGCGCTACGGGGGTCCTTGTTAGGGGCGAGGAACGACGAGGAAACGACACGCACCCCCCGTGTCCCTGGGGTCTCTTTTCTTCGACTGGAACCTCACGCTCGTTACCGCATTTACCACTTTCCTCACCTCCCTATTTTGTCGTCATTTGCATTTATCGTCCCTGCGCGACGTTCGTCCATGTTTCCACTAGGTTGCCTATATTTTTAATATCAATGGATCGTTTCTCCTTTCGGGGGACCTACGGAAGGAATCCGAACCTCGTAACCGTTTTGCGGCGGGCCCCTGTACGCGCGATTTCTATGATGCGCTGGCGGAAATAATTTACGATGGGGCGCTTGGAATTCTTTTTTGGACACTTTGGTAACGCCGTTGGCGTTTAATGACGTATCGAGTGATTTTGGGGTTGCGGTAAGTGATAGGGAGACAGTGAATAGGCAATTAATGAGAGTCGTCGGTGGCTACCGAGGGAGTAATCGCGCAATGACAGACGTTTAATGCCTGAGACTGTGGTTACTGGAGAAACATGTCAAAAATGATGAATTAAAAATATTAATATGTAACAATGATATAATACTCTTATTTGTCTGTACTTTTATGAAATGGACAGTTATTTTCATATGTTTATAATAAATGGAATACTTTTGTAGCGGCACATGAGTCAAAGGACAATTCAAATCATGTTGTTTTGCCTCGGAGTATCAAGATCGTTAGATTACAAGTAATGTAAGAACAAATAAACTCCGAGCAAAACACTCGGCGCCACTACATACAACCATCAAACGTAGACGAATTCGAATTTTCCGGTTCTCCCCCGATCAGTATAAATAAACGGACGCGATCGCAAGGAAATGAGTTACGGTCAGTTGTCGATCAGTTATCAACCAGTTATCAACGAATTATCAGCGATCTAATTAACGAGTCATTAGCGAATCGGTTAGTACGAGCGTCTTTGCGAGCATTATCTGTATACTAATTTATCATTTTAAATGTATTCGACGGTCTCTACAACGAGCAATCTCGCCCATTAAACTTCACCCACTAACCGCCCTCCACATATAAACCTCTACACTTTTATATATTTTAAACATTTGCTTCCGTGCGATATTTATCCTGACAAAGCACGTCTGACAATGAAAATTATTAAAAAACGAGAGTACTGAGATAACCAAACAATTCATGTGGAAATAATTATACTTTCTTAAATGTACACAGTATCTTATGACAAAAAGCAGGGAAGAGTTATACCTTTGCTGATTACTCACTTTTTATATTCTGCATAAGAATGGATCATTCCATAACGGACATACTTTGTGATGCAGCGATTAGCATTTATTAGAAGCGCTTGAGATTCTGACATGAACTGTACATAGCGGCGAACGTGGAAGAATGTTTTAAATAAGGATTAACTCCATAAGTATACATCTACGTACGAACTATACTTTAATCAATAAATGTGCATAAATTTAAGGATGAGTTTGTGTTTAAACTTTCAGAATTTATAACATCTTTATTTTCTACATAAAATAATCAATTGTATATGAACTTTTCGTTATTATTAATAGATATTAACTCCTAAATACCTTACCATCGATCAAAACCATGTATGAAGGTATTAATCGACGATCGTAAATCACTGAATGGAATAGGCTACGTCAGCTCGGTTCATAATACGAATTATCGAAATACGAAGGTGGTTGAAAGCTTGAAATTCGCAATATATTTCTACATAAATTTCTTCCTCCATCTTCGTATCTCGAAATAAATTAACCAATATTTATGTATGAAAACAATTCTATATTTTTCCTAGATAGATTATAGAACCTTATTTTGTATAGAATATAATCGTCAATTGGCATTCACGTTCTATGATTCACAAACTTGGACTAAATTACTTAATTTTTAACTATTTTATTTTAATGTATATACATGCAGATATGTATGATCATAATCATTATATATATATCCTGTATCTTGCACAATAGAAACATTCAACAAGGTTTATCAGATGATATAAAATATAAAATATCCCTTTAATTCGAGTCTTATTTCAATTCTTGTAATCACATAAGGTCCAATAATATCCGTTTAGAGTTAAAGAGACAAAATCATTCTATGTAACATTCTCTTATATATTACACGTTTATCGGATTCATCGCGTAGAAATTACCATGGAATTTCAGGTCATTTCATTCGAAACGGGTCAAATATAGCGAAACGAATTCAGCGATATTCTACGATATTTGCTACTACCTATCTTGGTCCTCGATTCGCTCGCTGTTATTGAACGTCTTCGCCAGATCGTCCGTAGGAACGGTTCCATTTGGCTCGTTGTCCGTCGCGTGCAAACTACCGAAGGAAAAGCCGAATGATATTCTTGGCCTGTAACAGCGGCACAATGGTTCGTGACGATACTAACGCGAACGTCATAATCTTAACGGGGAATTATTACGAAAAGAACGAAAATAATAGAAAACTCGCCTTTAGTCTGTTATTTGTAAAATACATATTTCAAAGGTGTTAATTTCACAATTTTCTAATTCGTTATAATTGTAAATTTTTCATTATTTTATTACACTGTTAAGTAGTTCACATTTCACGAAACCGTTTTATGACAAAGTTACTGATATTTCATTCTCTAATTATTCATTTCCGCATCTTTTTTATCATCTGCCTTTATTTACAGTTTAAAGTAAACAACCGTCCACTGCTTTCTCCAACAATCCGAAATATCCAACCAAAATGCGGCAAAAATGAAACCGGCACAATTTTATCGGCAATGTTATCTAAATAATTGCATAAATGCAACGTATGCGTCGAAAGCTACAACTATATTAAAACAATCCCTATATATATCAACAGAAAATATTACACAGATATACCAAAAATCACTAAATATTCAACGAACCGCGAAACTTGTAATTTTCCAACTGACCTCTCGTCACTTTTAGATATCATACTCTACAAAACTAACTTAAACCGATTTGCCAATTTTGCAAACATCCCTCGAGGGAGTTTCACATTGTAGCGCTAACCGTGGTCGAATATCGGTCTGAATACATCCCTGTTGACGGTAGCGGACGAAAAACGAGTGTCGCGTCCATTGTTTCCCGCGGTCGCCCGTTTCAGATTTTCTATACCCGGAGAACGTAATCGCGGGATAACGTCTGTTTTTAAGCGGTAAATTCGAAACACGGTGCACGTGAATAGCATAGGAGAGCGACGCGACGGGAATCGGCAGTCGATCGCGGGCTCGCGGGATAGGTATCAGCGTGCCCTTTAAATCAAAAAATCCAATCCCCTCGAAAACACGAGTCTGACAATACTGGCCGAGCAGCAGCAGCCGGGCATCCGGTATTTCGCGGAGCTCCACCGGCATCAATCCGGGTTATACGTGCTCGTAACGTATCTGGCCTGGCGTTTCGTTCTCGTACACGGTCGCGCGCGCACACACCTACCATCCATTCGATAACCCAAATAACGAGTTCCCAGAGAACCGGCGACAAACGGGCCATGATCCTTTTCGACGATTTGCCGTTGGTAAATAGAGCCGCCTTTATGGCCGCGCCGCGAATACCGGCTCGTGTAATATCACGACAGGTAATTTCCAGGTAATGGGATTTCATTATGAACCGATATTGATTGCAGATCATGTTTTTTTTATGAGTAGTTAAATCGATGTGATTCGTCTGTTTCGGTATCTTCATTTTTGGTTTCTTTCAATAAGCAAGCGAATGTTGGTGTAGGTATCTTAATTTGTGAGAGGAATTAATGAATATTTAGAATCCTTTAAAAGCTTGGTTAAATGTAGTGATTCTGTTGAAGTTCGGAATATCTATCGTATAATTGTGGGAAATCGATAGGAAAATTTGGGAAGAGATCACAATAGCAAGTATACCACTGAATACGCTGCATTCAGGAGATACGAAGGAAATAAAATGAATAAGAGAAATAGAAAGACTGAGAGAGCAAGTAGGCAACAGATAGATAAAACTCGAACCGGAAAGGACCACAAGCTGAAGCGCGACAAAATGCAATATATTGCAACAGAGAAATCCCCAGAACAAGGGCGAAAATCAAAGGGAACGAAGCGATCACCAAATACCGTGTAGTAATAGTTAGCGATAAGAATAGTAATAATAATTAGCAATAAGGGCAAACAAAGGATCCACATGGATTGTAGGTTGTAAGAATGTAGTATGAGTGAGATAAAGAGATGTTTGATTTCTTTTACTAAAGTAGCACATCTTTGTTACGATTTATAAAAGGAATTCGTGGATATTTAGAATGCACTGAAAGTCTGATTAGATACAACGAATCTAATGTAAGTGCATTTATAATCAAACGGTTGTCGGAACATTACAAAACTGTAATAGATATACTCGATTTTCTAATATCAATTCGTTTATATTATACTGCCATAATTACATGTATCATATTTACAGTAGACTCTACTTGAATTCCACAAACTTCCATAAAATCTCCAACACAGATCTTCCACGTTTTACAAAATCCTTGATCATCATCTCTGAACAAATCTCCCGCCCAAATCCAAAAGTCGCTGTCATAGCACAAAGATGCATTATCCTCGTCCTCTTCAACAAAAGCACAGGTGGCCTATATGTGCCTAGAGTCGTGTATCGCGTATGCTATCGAGATCGCGGATTGCCACCTGGTCTATCTATCCCTCTTGAATGGATCTCTGAATCTCAGTTACTCGATCCACGGAAGAGGAGTATCGATGGAGGATTCTAGGAGGCGCGCAGTAGATTCAGTCCGTGCGTAGACAGACACGCTATAGGCAACCGGGCAAGCATAGGGACAGGCAGGTACTAACGTGCAGGCGATACACCGGGAAGCAAGCAGGCTAACAGGCAGGCAGGCAGGCAAGCAGGCAGGCAAGCAGACAGGATAGGCATGCTATGTTAGGCCGTTTGGCTGCCTGACTGGCTGACTGGCGGG
>NT_176837.1:5158-19258 GCF_000188095.3 Bombus impatiens | reverse complement strand
GGCTGCCTGACTGGCTGACTGGCGGGATGGCTGGCTATCGAGCGACGCCGATGCAATTCCAATTCCTGGCTGTCAGCGGCAGAGCTGCGGGAGACGCGTCCATTCGTGATCAGCCTCCCGTGAAATCCTGTGCCTCCCCCGGCTCACCCCGAAACGAAACCCACTCATACCCTCTCGCTTTTCACCTATCCGTTTCTCTCTCTATCTCACATTCACTCGGTCTCTCCTTCAACGTATCCCGCTTCCCTCTGTCCCAATATCGGTCCTCGTCTAGCCTTCTGTCTTATTCCCTCGCGTATCTGGCTGCTGTCAACCGGCCCCCGAAATTCCCCGGCATCTCTGTTTTCCGCTGAACATCGGCTCCCCCTTTCGCCGTTTCGACCGTGTTAATGCGTCAAATGCGTGGCATCCGCGGATCCTGAGTTTCGCGTCCTAAAGAGCTCGATGCTTCCATTCAAGCCAATTTGCTGAGCTGGCTATGGCTATTCGCGCGCGAGGATACGCGATGCGACGATAGTAAGGATGATCAGTCTAGAGAGATGCCTTGCAAAGTGGAATGTCGTAAAGTTGTTTGCGCGTGGAGTGAATCTTATTATGACATTTTTGTTTGTTAATATCCTTCTATGCTTTTATGACGATAGATAGTGCTTTAGTGCGATAGATAGTGAAGAAAGTATTATTCTATATTTTAGTTCGTTAAATCTCTAGGCTGAAAAATAGCGAAAAGGTAGTGTTTCACTTGATTTATACGAAGCAACTTACTTTCATGAATGTATTCATTGCCGAATTTCCTGCAAAGCTTCCACCAAATACGAAACAGATCCAAGTACTAATCTGCAACCTCTACATAATTCAGTTTTCCTATGATCAAGGGTAGCTTCAACCAGATCCACATTAGCGTCATCCAATTTCACATACCTCCACTTAATCATAATTATCACACACAGCTTAAAAAACATATCACTCTCCGTACCAAAGGTTACGAAACGACGAAATCCATAACAAAGATCCAGGCCAAATCAGGGACACAGCAAGTCTACCTTCAACCCCGATAGCAACGAAACTCGCAGATGGTCGAAGAAGTATATAAAAAGGGAAGAAAAGGAGATAAACGTCGTTACACACGCGGATTCCGATACGTAGGTATTGTCGGGTGGTTATATGACTTCGTCCCTCGACATCGGTCTATATCGTATCTCCGGGTATCTTGCTCGTCGACGTTGGCTTCTTTCACCAGGGGCGTGTGCTCAGCTACGACGAAAGGGAGACAACGAACGAACGAACGAACGAACGAACGAACGAACGAGTAAACGAGCAAGAAAAAGAAAGACGGGGACCTGAACGGGAAGAGAAAGGAGAAAAGAGGCGGCAGAGACGATAGAGCAACGCGAGGGAAGGATACACGAGGAGGTACGGCGCGGCGGTGAGATTGCCCTAACACACAACACAATCCGGCGGCTTCGTCTGCTTCGATGGATTTTAAAAGATCCCCGAGATTATTACTTTTTCCTTTTCTTTCATTTTCATTCTTCTATTATTATTTCAGAGGAGCGAGGAGCGGATGGTTGCGCCCGCGCAACCCTCCCCTACCACCCTCCTCTCATTCTAACTCTCTTACTCCCTGTTTCTTTCTCTGTTTCTCTTCCGTGTGTTTATACCTATACAGCCGTGCCTTCGTTGGACGTGGCTGGAGTTTGTGTACGTATTGGTCGCGTCCCAGGTTGAGCTAGGCTGGGTTTGGGTTGGGTTGGATGCGTGGAAACCATGGACGACTTTGGGTAGGCTCGTTGGTTTCCCGCCGCGACTATCGGCGCGTATTGAAGCTCATCGTCACGGAAGTAACGTCGGGACAACGGCAGCGGCCTGAACCGGAGTGAGGACAGAGACGAGAGCGGTAGAAAAAGAGGAACGCGGCCGCAGAGTGGATGGAAGAAGCGAGAAAGAGAGAAAAGGGTGAGGAGAGAGGGTAAAAGAGAAATAGAGAGGGGCGATACGGAACGATACGGGACAGGGATAAAAACGATAAGACAGAGAGAGACGGCGTTATGCGCCGCGAGTAAGAAAGGAGGAAGCGGAGGGAAGAGTGGCACACCAGATGCTACCGCTCTACGCCACCGACGAACCCCGCTCGTGCCTTTACTTCCATTTCGTGTCGATGTTCCACGGGCTTTTCCTGCCCTCGCGTCGTGGCTAAAGGAACGCACCAAGATATGCAGGTGAATAATTCTGTCCCGCCGATAATAGTTCCTCGGTTATCGCAACGGTGCGCGCAGATTTACTGGATCAACGTCGAGGATCAGCTGAAACAGGAAATACGGTTTATTTCGTTTGCTTGTTAGTCTGCTTGAAGCTAATAAATTTTGTGTTAATAAATTTTATGTTATATATTTTATCAATATTGCGGTAAAACGCATTGACCCATTCACAGCTGGTCCATTGAGTGATCGCGAATTCTTAATGTAATTAAAATTATCTATAATTGTACTAATTTATCTATCCTTATATCTAATTAGGAAATGTGATTGTGTCGTATCTACATAATAAAATAAATTATTCCAGCTCTCAATTTCTAGTATTTAAATAAATTTTTAAGTACCTACTGCGTATAATATGTCGTTGAAAATATATAAAGTTCGCATGGCATTCAGTATATAAATAATCAACGACAATTGTCAAATCTCCGCGAGCTTAACCGTGAAATTTCTGACAATTCGACAGAATTGTACCACCACATCCCTTAATCCGCAGTCTGGTTGGGCGTGAAAGGCGACGGTAGCATCCTCGTATCCTCTCAAAGGGCATAAGGCACCAGGTTCGAATCAATCCGTTCGAATCCCATACGAGTTACGATCTTCGTCGCGGCACAATACCCGCCGGCTCTCATAAAGACGGAAACCGAACGCTATTATTAACTCCGGTAGATTTCTTACAATGCCGGATTTAGTAAGGGTTGTCCCATTATGTACAGTTGATCACACTCGAGCTGCAGGTAAAGTACAGGTGTGGATATCGGAAAGTTAAATCCGCTGAAGCGCGTTCTTTCACAATGCGGTTGAAACCATAATGAGCTGGCGAGATCGTTGCGTTTACAGTTCGTTTGTGAAAGCGTGTGTATACGTTATTTTTGGTACGTGTACTTTGGCTCTTTAAGTTCGAAAGTTCCTATCTAGAGAGACCATCTTGCCATGAAACATATATTGATATTTGTAGCATTAAATATCGAATTTATAACGGAATATGGTAAAATTAGCGGAAGATTCAATTTAGGTACAACTGACAGAACCGATAGCAAACTTTGCACAGAACAGTATTACGGTATTTAGTATTTAGGGTAGAACGTATTGCTTGATTTCTAATGAGTTTATATAGAATTGCCTGTAACGGGTCTCTAAATGTGAACTTTTGCTCATCATCTACTTGTAATTTTCTATTTGAAAAACTAATAGAAATTATACTTGCTGAAACTTTGTGCTGAAAAATTCATCCACGAAATTCATCGATACTTTAATGCTATAGGAAAAAGAGATCAATAGATAAGGAACTAAATTAATTTCGTTCATCTACATATAGTTTCTAAACATCGATTTACCCAGTTGTCGGAACGTAAATACAACTGGGAACGCAGAACGTAGAACTAACTTCAAAACAAAGGAAAATGGGACGATATATTTGTGCGAACGAAACGTGTCGCCATCAAATCCCGCATCTACCTCAGAATCTATTTCCATGTATTCTAAATCCTTGCATTTAACCCAGAACTTATTTTTTTGAAAACCACGTGTTTTCTTGCATTCGTTATTTCCCTTAAAAATTATTTTAATCCCTGCTAATTGTATTTGTTTGCATCGACAAAAATTGTGGAAGCAAAAAAAGGATGCTTCTACTTACCGAAACATAATTTTTAATTTTTAAAAACTTCATTGAGAAAAGGAACTAGAATTATTTGTTTATCTTACAAAAAAATTCACGAAATGTATAGAATGTTTACTTTTCAACGTTAATTGCGTAAAAAATCTTTTGAAAAATCTAGCGAAATATGTATCCTCGTATTCTAAAATATCTATACGACGGTAAAATTTCAATGCGATAAAAAATTTGAAGGATTACGTTAAAGTATAATAAAAACAAGATTAGAATAATAGCAGTTTGAACTTTCTATCGACAAAAATGTTTGATGCAAGCGAAGGCAGTATACGTAAGAGTTGTTGCACAATCGAAGTTGAAGATGTTATACAGCTCGGCAAACCGAGCCGGGCGGAAATAAGATCACAATGGCTCTCCTCGGTTAAGACAGTATTACATAGCGGCACCACGGTGTAACAAGGATAAGCTCCTAAAAGCTGCAGTCTATATTCCCGCGGCCAATCGTTGTGTACATTGATCCCTTCTGTGTGCTTCATGCTCTACGAAGCATCTCGCGCGCATTTCAAAGGATTTTTGCCAACGACACCTCAGCTAAAAGCTTACTCAAGCTACGAATCTTTCGGTATAATCGTCACATTGTACCTCGTATCTTATTCTTGCATTTCTCGATTCCTTTCGAATTAAAATCCCTGTAAAAACCTCAAACATGAGTCAATCTCTATTTTACGCTGTTTTTCAAAATTGTTTGATTGCTGACTTTCTACGTGACTTTATGCAGATCAATAAAAATTAAAATTCAACGGTGGAATTAAATTGAACCTGTGCAACAGTTATAAGTATTGCTACCAAAAATCACCGAATAGAATAGGATAGAATAAATAGAATAGAATAGATTACCAGTAAATCCTGGGACACTTGTTAATCTTAAACACAAACTTTATTAAAGTAGATCTATAATGAAATCTCCAAAATATTGTACTATAACGTAATACATATAATACACCTATTTTTACAATACACTCAATCAATCAATATCAAGTTTATTTTAATGTCGCAAAATACCCACTTACGTCTATTCCAAATGTATCGAATATCCTAAAACTTACGAACAATGTCGTATCTCGTCTAAGAAACACGACAAGGGATCCAGTCTGTCGAAACGAAACCCGAAAATGTCCAAGCTCCGACCCACCTTCACCATGGTCGCTCTTCGTCAATTCTTTCTGTCATAGATAACTTGGTCGCGGGGAAGAGGAACGGGGGTCGGGTATGGGTCAAGTTGGTGGGTTCGCCGATTTCTCGCGTGTACGGAACCTACGATACATCATTTTCGGCTGGGATGATCTTACGGTAGATTTACCATTTGTACAGTTTATGGGCGTCGGTCTGGGCCATAAACTTGCTTGGCAATGACGGGAGCGCGGCTCGCCGTCGACCAAGTTGGGTAAGCTCTAGCCGAAGCCTGGATACTACGGCCACTCTGGTAACGATGAGAGAGTAAAGCGAACGCAGCAGCAAGAGTGAGAAAGAAAGAAGGGAAATCTCGTGGCTCGAAAGAACCTTATCGGGAGGTGGAAGTAGTTGGGGATCCTGCGGAGGCAATAATCGTGTCCCCCAGGTTGCGCTACCGACGAAAGTGCCGTCGATCTATTGCTCCTCGCTAACCTACGTCCCGTCGAGCACCATTACTCCGGCCAGGCGCTCCGAAGATTCTTGTTTCTTCGCGCAAAAATCCGTTCAGCTCAATGTTCGTTCAGCAATGAAATAGTTACTGGGTGTCGCGCTTGTCGTTTGCGACAGTGCGATTTTCTATAAACTTCTGGACTGTTCTTTGGCCGGTTCACATGCAGGGATATCCTATCAGATTATGACAAACTACTGGTCGAAAGTTTGGAACCACTTTTCCGCTTGTAATATAGACATTATAGTGGCTCTTCGAGAGCAATTATGTCATTAAATTTGAGATTAATAGTATAGAGATCTCTTGACCAAAGAATTTTCTAAAGTAACAGGTTTCTAAGCTGACGTATCTTCTTCTAATTCTCGGATTCGATAGAATTTACAGAGAGATTCTCAATTAATCTTTCTCAAATAGGTTCTTAATTAAAAATGGATTTCGAGATATCCAAATTACGAAACGGCTGAAATACTTTTCAAAAATTCTTCTTTATAAAAGCACAGAATTCTTTCGCAAAGAAAGGAAAGATTCGTATGTATAATATTTAGAAACGCGATGAATAATCGTGTTACGGGGATAGGCACGCATTTGCGCGCCAGGCCCGACGTCTCGCGATCGAACAACAACGGTTACAAAGCTTATTAGCGGGAACGCGAATGGAAGAAAGAGTCGCGACGATTGTTATTGTGGGGGAAAACAATGTATGGAAAGCGCAATTATCGGAATGTGCTCATTTTCCAGGAGGAGGTAGCGCGAGCGCGTAACGACGCGTACAAATTCGATCCGGCGTTCACGTCGCGAGCTTAATGCGAATCGGATCACCGTCGATTCGTCGCGGAACACGGTAAATCCTTTTTACGCCAGTGTCATTCATCGATTCCAGGATCCGTTTATAACCAGGGAACGAAAACGCCTACGCTAGACAGACAGGAGAAAATCTTCCACGTTTTAGAGAATTTTCTTTTCCATTCGTGTCCCCGTTTTTTTGTTATTCGATTTCTCTTTTAACGTACGTTCCTTTGTTAGTAAACGTACGAATTTATTACGTACGTATCTCTGTATGTATCTTTTTTTATAGATGATTTTTCATCGTTAAAATTGATTTTTATTTCTCCTCTTCAAACGTTCTTTATTTATCCAACATTCATTTACGAAAGGAAGTAAGACAAGAAAACGATCATTTCTTGAACGTATAGACTTTATCTCTTCGATTAAGAGTTTGTAAGAACCGTTGTTATAATGCGGTTGATAAATCAAAATAGCAAATACGGCGTGTATCTTATTGGTACTGATCGTTATTCGATAAGTAAATTAAAGTAATCGACAAGTAAGTTATAAATTACCCAAGAACTACAGGGGAAAGATCAATTTAACGTAACAGCTTTCAAATAATTCCTTACAATTTTTATTTCCACCCACCGTACTAGCCAATTTTCAATCGTTTTATCATTTTACATTTTGAAAGCTTACAAAATAAAGTACTAATCAGAGTCCATTTTTATGAATATATTCTATTACACCTCGTACCTCTTCCTTATCTCGCTCATTCTCTACTCTCTTTTCACGTCACCCTTTTCTCCCTCGGTTCTTCCTTCTGCCACGTTCGATCTAATACGTCCACATTTTGTCTCTGTCTTCCCTCCTGTCCCTTTCCGAACCATCCAATCGTCCATCCTCCATGTCCTAAATCTTCTTTGCGTCGATGTTCGCAAATTACTCTCTCATCCTTTCCCCTTAACCCACTTTCCACCGTTTTCCTCTTCTTCCTGCTCCTCTATTACCATACCATCCTTTTCTCCTATCTCTTCTTTCTCCCATTTGTATCCGTACAATTTCTCCTATCTCCTCCGTCATCCTGTTTGTCCTATTTGTCCCCTCTGCTACCCCGTAGCCCACCCCTGTCTGCATGGATCAGAAGCCGAATGGAAATTAAATGCGCAGTCGGCCGTTACGCCGATTGATTTGTATTCTCCGATCTACCGGCTCTACGAGGAAGTGTGCTAAACTGCGGGATTTATGTTCTCTCCTAATTGCGTCGCCCCCACCCTCGGCTGCCCCTCGTCGCCCTGTGCGTGCACCATGGATCTGGAAGAGAAGCCCTCGCTGGAGATTGCTTTCGCGTTTCCTGGAAAGTTCGATCGGAAGCAGTGGTCTGGGTTAAATAAGAGGAAAAATTGTGCCGTTTAATGGCGATGATGGGAAAGATGAATCGCTTAGCGAGGCAGATCCTGTGATGTTCGAAGACAGCAAATGCGAATGCAGAAACAGTTTAACTTATTGGACAAATCGAACGCGTACGGATTATTGGAAGAACGATATGTTGTTACTTTTGGTCAGAAAAATATTAAGGACTGGAGAAAGAAGTATTCGTTAGACATAGATATGGATGCGAACATTTAACGTAGCATGCTACGTGACGTACTTATGTTGTGCCAATTATCGTAAATAAAATGTAATATTAAATTCTCGAGGTTCAAATCGTGTTCTTTGTTTATTCTTTATTTTCGAATTTAAGGGAGAAAAGTAATAAAAGTATATTTTTTACGATATATTAGAAACGATACGTAATATTCGCTTTTATATTTAGGAAATTCCATTACGAATTCTCAAATTTTTAGACGTACGTATGATAAAGTATTTTAATGTTTAAAGGTATACACACTCAAGTTTCTCATTTACGTTTTACGTACAATACACACATACTTCTATCACTTGAATTAAGTAAACTGTAATATATACAACGATGGAAAAATTGTCTCGTTGTCAACGTTGTCTCGATGGAAAAATTAAAAAAAAAAAAAATTAAAAAAAAATTTTTATTCTGCATTTTCGACTTCTTTTTTCGCGTAGAATCAACCCCTTTCCGCTTGTACCACCAGTTACCAACCACCCTGTATATATAATATTATTAATATATCTAATATATGTAAGTATATATAATACCAATCAAATTACTTTATTTGTAATTGATCTGCTTGTTTGCTTCAGAATTTTTATCGTTTCTAAATTAAGCTTGCAATAATGTCAATTATCACTGCTTTTATCGTTTTCAATTACCAATACGGCTGCGTATAAGCGGATGCAATTCTTCCCTTGCGCCGAAGCTTCTTCGAAACGAATCGTATTTAGCAGCGATGAAGTAGTATTTTTAGTCGTTGCGTGTATTTTTAGGGTCTGTATCGCGTGTACAAAGTCGTCCATCCGTGTACTCGTTGGGGTTCGCCGCGTCGAACTGTTTCGTCGAACAAACTTCGCAGAAGGGTAGGCGAAACTTTTTTTTTTCGCGTCTATTAATAAAGAAGAAGCATCGAGAAAAGACTCGTGACGCTTCGTTCGCTTCATCGTTTCACTCTTCTTCTCTTCCTCTGAATCGTCAGTGAGAATCAACGGATCAAATTTACACCGGTTATACGACCCGTGATGAAATTATTTGTATCGTCGCGCGCCGACGATTCGGTGATGGTTCACGGTAAAATTCACGATTGAAACGTCGGGCTGCCTGGCGAGAGCGTTTAATTATCGGATTGCTAGACTGACTCGATTATCGTATGCTCGATGATTTTCTCCCCTGCCGCGCGATAATCGTTAATGTAATGTAATAACGGGGAAAAAATCAGGCGGAAGCGCGTGAATCAAACCCCGGAGAAACATCATATACTCCAGTCCTGTATTAATAATAGCATACGTATGATAACGCGTCGGCGGAGCCTGTCGTTGAATGGAAGTCATTATCATAGATAACTCGAGCCCCTGCATCGTTTCGTCCCAGCCTCTCTTCGTGGATCCATCCTGCATATATATAGAACATCCCTCGACCCTTTTTCTCTCGCTCTACTTACGAGCGCCGAACGAATTTATATAATCGAGTTTACGTAAGTTGTATTTATATGGACCGCGTTTTCGACGATTATGCAAAGCGGCATGGCTGACAGGCAAATGTATTTATGGGCATTCTTATGTTGTGTAAGAATTGATTTTTACGGTGGTAGATAAAGATAGGTAGGAGCACGTGATGTAAGTACATAAGAGGCAAGGCGGTTACACTATTTCTTTATAGTGTCGAGTAAGAGGGAGATTGTAGAATATATAGTATATAATTAATGGATAATTATGTTGAATATTGTTTATCCTATGTGATGGTGTGAAATTATGGTTGAAATATAGTTGATGATGTTTGGTTCAAAATGAATTTCTAGCAATAAATCTCAATGGTGCAGACATCTAGGGAGCACAATTGGTATTGTTCGTTAATATGTAATTATACTCGAAACTCTATAAAGAATAAAGAATCAAAATAAAAGTAATTATTCTTTTTAATATACATATTTATGTGTGTATTGTGTGAGGAAAATATCTGTTTTCCGTGAATTTACTACATATGCACTAGCGTTATGTGGAAATTACTTTTCGAAATGAAATACATTTCGTTGTAATACACTAACTGCGGATAAAATGATTCTCTTGATTTCGCATACGACATTATCGACTCAGTATAGAAAAAGATTAATATTTCAGTATCATTTCCGATATTACCGATGCAGACTGAAATAGAATTCTACTGTTGAGTGAAAACAGGATAAATGAAATATTAATAGAGACCCCGTGTCTCACGTTCTGAAATATCGACCTCGAAAAAGATCAGAGTGTTCTTTTACGCCCTCTACAATTTACAAAATCGCGTCGCGACGATTGTAATTATAAGCTCATTTGAAATTCTACCAAATGTCCAACTCGGGCATTTGTGAATGTGAGGACAAATTGTGAATGTAAACAACTAAATAAAAAAAGAAAGAAATTTGAAATCATCCGTTTGAATCACGAGGATATGTCCTTTTTCATTGGTTCTCCGATCTGAAACAAACTCAAATCGGATGAAGTTTAGTAGAATTTTACAAGAATTTTACAGGTATAATTCAGAGCAGAGAAGGATGCAAAGCTGCTTCGTAATTTTTAGCTCTTCTCATTTAAACATATCTCTTCAATACATATTTCATTTACACTTTTCAATCCATATTCCAAATTCCACCGTCCACTCTTGAATATTTGACGTATACTCATAATTTGAAATGCTGTTTATGTATATAAGTGTACTTCCAGAAGTTAATAGATCTACAACAAACTTATTTATTTGATTACTACATATGATAGAAAAAAGATGAAAGCTGGACAGGGAACGTTTTAGACACAAAATACGATTAAATTATAAAAATAAATCATAGTATTTTTTTATATAATTCACCATTTTATCATATTAATCAGAATTGTGCAAGTTTAAAGTCACTTAAATTTGAGTTCGAAATTAAATATTTCAATTTAAACTTTATCAAAATTGGAAAATTTATTTCAAACATGAAGATGAAAAAACAATCGATTAAAATCACAATTTGCTTTATCGAATTATTTTATAATACATCTATACTTTCTTTTTATAAAATGAGTTCAGCTTTTGTTCATTGCATTACAAATTTCCGACAATTTTAATGTGTTCGTTTTTTTTTTCATTTCATTGGGAGTCTTGACCACTGATCAACTTCATCTTTGGCTATTATGATAAAATTATGTTTGTCATAAACTAATATAGAATATAGATTAAAACAGTTTTACATCAAAAAGTAGTACCATAGAAATGTACATTTAGTTTTAGCTGATAGAAAATATAAAAAATATAAAAATAATTATTATAATAGATTGGTGAATGGATCAATTTACAATAAAAATTAAAAACTTATTAAATTCGATTGTGTGATAATGAAAAAGCCAACTTTTAAGATGTTAAGAAACCGTTACCATTCAATTGACATTGTCAAGTGTATGTCAGTGGTATATAAGAAACGCACCACTCGCGCGCGAGCTCATTTGACCTATATCTCTCGCGCTGTGAATATCGAAAGAGAACAGTTACGAATTAAATTATCAATTTAAAACATTTAAACTATTAAGCTATAACGTTTTAACTATTTACTAACAACATTTAAATCACTAATTTATAACATTTAAACTATTAATTTATAACTTTTCAACTCTTACTTAACAACATTTAAGCTATTAATTAATAACATTTAAATTATTAATTAACAATATTTAAACTTTTAGTTAACTACATTTAAGCTATTAATTTATAACATCTAAGTCAGTATTTATAATACCTAAGACATTAACTTATAACATTTTTGTATTCTATAACGAACATTCTCAGGATATTTTCTAACAGCGAACTGTGTAATTCTTGCAACGATTGCATTGCATTCACGGTATTCGTAAGCATTTGTTCGCTATCGAGAAATATCTCACAATTCTCAATTACTATCTTTCATACTTGTACCAATTTCTTAATAATAATTCTTTAAGTTTAAAGAAATAGCTGCATTTTCTAAATTAACCTTTCGATAAGGAAAAGAACAAAATTGTCGAAGCGACATTTTGCTACTTTTCCACCCTCCCTACCTACCCCGTTATTAGAAAGCTCTATTTTCAGGAAATATTTGTGACCGCGCGCAATGCGGTTTGTAGAGTCAGTGTTTGCTACGCAATAGTTTCTTTTCAATATTTTTAATAGTCTTACTGTAGTTTTTTTCAATAGTCTTACTGTATATATTTTCGAACATTCGTTTTCGGTATTAGAGTCAGTGCATCTCTCAAGAGGATAAAGCCTCTCCAGGAGCTGAAAAAGGTAAGTAGTTTGATATGTTGTATTTCACTCTTTACTCTTTTATATTGTACATAAATTATTGTTCATTACAAAGTAAAAATGATCGAAGTATTAAAGTGTTAACATTCAATTATAATAAAACTGTCTGATATGCATAAAAATCACTGAATTCCCAATCTTTTGATTTCAAACGTTTATATTAGAGTTTCATTTTACATACTTATTACGGTTCATTAGAATTTCAATCTTTATCATTACTACAGCTACAAATTTAAGAAACTTGCATTTTTCATTATATCCAACTTTTCAAATAATCAGCAATCACTCATCGTGTTTTGTTCTGTAACAGACTTTTCGCAACCTCTATTTGCACCATTGGACTTTCAACGGTTCCTGCCTAATCTTAGTCTCCCTGATGATATTCGCTGGGATACCGAGGCATCCAGGGTAATGTCCTTTGTTTCTCCGCATCGAACGGTGAGTCGCATGCATTTCTGTTCCTCCGGTCACCCAATCATGTCGTAGGATGAAAGGTCTGAATCGGCACGGGTGACCGGTTGTATTACGTAGAATTTTGTTGCGAGCATAGTGACCGCGGGTATTTCTTATACCCGTGAGTAGTAACATTCTTTTTTTAAATTTATTAGTTTAGGATAGGTCTCCTTGCACAGCGCGATTATAATAATTAGTCTTTTAATAATTAGTTTAAATACATACACTTGAGAATATATTCGTGTTACTTATAAATATGCATGTTAACATTCCGTATAAATATTTGCAAATGGCAAATATGTACACGAATATACCTGTTTAACATAAACATACTTGATTTTAAGCAATGAATTTATCGTGACAATATCAAGTCACGTTCGTTTATTTCATTTCGTTTAGAATTTAAAATATGAGTCAAAATTCATTTTTTTTCGTACAAGAATGTGTGAAATTTTATGTGCAAGAAGACACTTCGCGACAGGCAGATTTTTGAATCAAAGCAATAATTATGAACATTCCTTCTGCACTTTCGAGTATATGCTTTGATAAAGAGATCGCCTGAGATTATTTCTTTCTTAGTAACTTAGAGTCAATAATTCCATTTGATCGAGTTTCAGTTTTTTTCAATTAACGCTACGTTTTTGCAATATTAAAATTTTGTTCTAATTTATTAAATTAATAAAGTAGAGTTACTTAGTTACTATTAAATTAATAAAGTAAATTTAATCAGATACGAGGTAGTCAGATATAAAATCAAAGAACGTTAGTCCGTTAAGTAAAAATTACACAAACTAATCATATTTTTAGATCAGGATTTTCAGGTTTAACCCTTTCCGTGCCCATTGTCAGGATCTCATTCACGTGCCCAGGTGCTACTTGAATGGGAGAAAGACATTGGGCACGATGATCTAGAATTAAGTAATATAATAATTTGTCAGCGACTGACGATGTGTTAGTGTATCGTGCACGACGTATTTTCCACATTATGTGTGTGTGTTGTTAGGCCGTGGAATTGCGTCGCTTTTTCTCATTCGTTAAAACTTCAAATATTAAAAATGTCGAGACATATATCGATTCAATTTGCGTCTCGATACAATCATAATTTGTGATAATATCGCCTACGCGATTAAGTGTAACCACGCTTTAAATATTGCCGTAAATTACAATTATAATTCCAAGTTTACTTACATTTATATTAACGATACCATTTCCTCAGACGTGTTTTATCACGTTTTACGCAATGGTCACTAGCCTTCGTCAGTCGATTTCAGGAAAACGGTACGTACCTTAGAGTGTGCATGATATGTTAAGCTCGGGTGTCGGAGGCGTCCCGGGACGTCCTCTCTAGTGTAGGACCTTTGCGCCCGGGCGTTTGTGTGAGAACCGTGGAGCGAGTGTGTTGGTGTGCCTGTTTTGC
>NT_176837.1:0-4192 GCF_000188095.3 Bombus impatiens | reverse complement strand
GTAAATAGTAATTTTCATTGAATTTACTGTAAAAATTAGAGTTGCGATATTATTCCATCGCGAGTTCTACTAATTTTTCCCTTTAGCGTTGCGATAACGAATGATCGCGTTTTGTTAAGTAGAGTTGCGTTTACGAAATGCCCAAATGCCCTCCGACTGCATTTGTCGGACATTGTTCCTGGATCACACGTGCAGCTATAAGAGCTGTATAAGTGCGATAGTCTATCGGCAACCTCCTAAATGGTTGCACTGCGATATGTCCACCTTCCACTCGCGATTTTTCTTATTAGTGTTGCGATAAATTAATTACGGATTGTATTAGAGTTACGAGATAACATCGCGGCTTTTCATTAGTGTGGCGAGAAAATGATTACGGTTTGAATTAGAGTTGCGATACAATGATAATCGCGTTTGCTTTAGAGTTGCGAATTACGATATCGCGATTGTCTTTTGCAAATTTTATTATGAAGTTCTAAAACTTTTTAGAAAATTGTACGAATCATAATTTTTTGCTGTTTTCTATTGCTTACAATTAGATTACAAAAATGTTAGTTTTGAATCAATTTTTATAGTATTGCTAGTAGCAATACCAGAATATTTAGAGTAGCTTTTTTATACAGTAAATAGTAATTTTCATTGAATTTACTGTAAAAATTAGAGTTGCGATATTATTCCATCGCGAGTTCTACTAATTTTTCCCTTTAGCGTTGCGATAACGAATGATCGCGTTTTGTTAAGTAGAGTTGCGTTTACGAAATGCCCAAATGCCCTCCGACTGCATTTGTCGGACATTGTTCCTGGATCACACGTGCAGCTATAAGAGCTGTATAAGTGCGATAGTCTATCGGCAACCTCCTAAATGGTTGCACTGCGATATGTCGACACTCCACTCGCGGCTTTCCATTAGTGTGGCGAGAAAATGATTACGGTTTGAATTAGAGTTGCGATAAAATGATAATCGCGTTTGCTTTAGCGTTGTGATTTACCATATCGCGATTGTCTTTTGCAATTTTTATTATGAATTTCCAGAACATTTTAGAAAATTATACGTATCATAATTTTTTGCTGTTTTCTATTGCTCAAGATTACATTATAAAAATGTTAGTTTTGGATCAATTTTTATAATATTGCTAGTAGCAATACCAGAATATTTGAAATAGTTTTTTCATATGGTAAATAGTAATTTTCATTGAATTTACTGTAAAAATTAGAGTTGCGATATTATTCCATTGCGAGTTCTACTAATTTTTCCGTTTAGCGTTGTGATAACGAATGATCGCGTTTTGTTAAGTAGAGTTGCGTTTACGAAGTGCCCAAATGCCCTCCGACTGCATTTATCGGACATTGTCCCTGGATCACACGTACAGCTGTAAGAGCTATACAAGTGTGATTGTTCAACCGCCTAAATGATTGCACTGTGATCTCTGGCTATCAGTGTTGCGTATTTTTTTAATTATGAGTGCATAGATTTATATTTATTGGCGCTGCGCATCAAGTTTCGGGTATTTTCATACTTCCTTCTTTTTTTTTAAATGGTAGGTTAATTGACATTGCAGATATAACGAAGCACTCTTCGCGTTTGATTTTGAAAATTTTCTGCTTCATAAACATTAATAGTAAGTTAACGTTGCAAAACAAGAACATAACATTTAAGCCATTAATTTATGAGATTTAAATTGTTTCTCAATAACATTTAATCTATCACTTTATAACATTTAAGTCATTAATTTATAACATTTAAACTATTACTTTATAATATTTAAACTGTTACTTTACAAGATTTATACTATTAGTTAACAACATTTGATATATTAATTCCTCACAATTAAATTATTAATTTGTAACAATTAAGCTAATAATTTATAGTAATTGCGATATTCATTTATAACATTTTATTATTAACCTAAAACTATTACTCGATTAATTTTTAATAATTATGATTTTAATTTATAACAATATTATGGAATGATCAGAATTACTATAAATTAGAATTTCCAGTGATTTCTATTCTGTATGACAATGTTATTGATCGATGGATTTATTTATAGTGGTTTAAACAGGAAACGATGGTTATTTAATCTGTAACTAAGACAACTAAATTGATAATTCACAACTCACACCTAACAATTAACAACTCATAACTACTCGGTAACTAATGATTAATAAATTTCAATACACACTACTTCTTTGCTCTAAAATAATTTTACATCGTCTGCTTCCGATGCTTAAAAATTCTTTACGTAAATGGGGCCCGAGTGTAGTTCGCTCTTCCTGGCGGGTCGCGGTAATTGGTATCGTTTTCCAAATAATAATACACAAAGTACAATTCTGAATGTTAGAAAATTAATGTAACATTAATTTTAATATTAAGATTAGATTGCTAATGGAAAATTACATATATTAATATTTCCAAGTATTACTATTTAAAGAACTATATCAAGCGAAAAACTACTTTAATACAGTCTAGTCTGGATCATCCAAAACTGTTTTGGTGATCTGGATAAGACTAATACTCCTCCGCAGGGGCACCGTGGGTCTCCGTGGGTCACCACAGGATCCGTACGTTTTAGCCTCAATTAATTATAAGATAGATACCTATGTTAAGTGCATTGTGAGCCCATTCTGCACAACGATACTTATCCATCTTGGGACAAAAAATGAAAATCTCTTCTCTCTTGATCCCCACGCTTACCACACAGGAAAAATTGTCCTCGCGATTTATCGGTTCGCAATCGCTCAGTTCTTTCAAATTATCGCGTGGCTCGCGCGTATTCCGGTTGTGTGCGAGTCAACGTGCACTGGACAACTCTTTGGATTCGCAAGTAGCCCCAAGGACACCTCTGTCTTGGTGACTACTCGACGACTGTTCGACGTTTGCATCGGATCGCGGGAGTTGTCACACCGATGATGCTTGCGAATCTGCAGTCCAGTCCGATTGGTACTTCGGTACTCGGACAGGGACCTGCAATTCCGCGTCCTCCGTAATCCTGGTCGAGTGGCCCCTCGGGGGTGGCCCTCACTCTTTACTGGAACTTTGCCTTCGCAATTATGTCCAGCGGTCTCTTCCCGGGCGTTGCTTGTTCAGTTGGATTGTGTTAAGTCGCAAGCCTGGATCACTGGCATCATCGGTCTGTGCCATCGACTGTGATTCATGTAAATTTCGAACGGCAAAACAGAAATTGAGTGACGGTCAATCCTTGGGCTTTCCGCTGAACCCTAGTGTTATCTCGTGTACGGGGGTACGTCGCGTAGGTTTGTTAGTTCTTTCGAGAGATCGCGATCTCATTCGTTCCGGGTTCGCCGCGATTTTTCTTCCATCGTTTGACTGTTCGGGTTTCTTCTTGTTTACCCATTTTTAAGGGAAGCTCATTGCGATCATGTTAGAGTTTCTTTTCGATATCTTCAAAAGTTTAATGTCGCAAAAATAGAATGTTAAACAGTTTCATACAACGATTCGCAAATCCTTTTTACAAGTCCGTAACTTCCTTTTTCTTTCTCTCGTTCCAAGTTAGACATATGTGTCTTTGATACCAAATGCTGCCAGTAGGGTTACAAATTATTGTACGTATTTTGTACTGATCAATGTAATCGTGTGGGAGATGGATGTTGCGTTGTGTATAGTTTGTTTTACGTTTGTAAAGATTCGTGTAAGCGCAGCGTGGGAGATAGGTGTTTCGCAATTGGCATACAAAACATCTATGTCTTTACGCATTAATCAGTTGATTAATCTTTGGAAAACGATACCAAGCCAAGAACTACGCAACAGTCCAGTTTGGATCACCAAAAACCTCTAAGAGAATTTTGTTCAAACTAATTGATAGTCGAGAACTAGTATTAAAGAAGTGTGAATTTAGTCTGAGTTTGCAGAAACTATTAAAATAATAAAAATGGATATCGTATGAAATCGTTGAATGCGCCAATTTGCGATAAAAAATAAGAAATTGTTCAATTTGATCTTGTTATAATGGAAAAACCGTCCTTTGCTATGTCAAGAGGTCGTTACAGTTTGATTGACATCTCGACACCTTTTCAAGGTATATAAGAAACACGGAAGTCGCGTGCGAGCTCTTTTGTGCCTGAAATTCCGGAGAGTGAACATCGAAGAATTTAAATATAAGGTAAATAAAAAAAAAATCAAATAACATTGCAACCAGTAATTTATAACGTCCAAACCATTAATTTACAACACTTA
>NT_176836.1:574466-584896 GCF_000188095.3 Bombus impatiens | reverse complement strand
TTTGCGTTCCATCAAATTGTTTTAAGCTGAAGTTTGCTTCTTCTTTCCCATAATTCCACATTTTTCCTTAGTAAGTTACGAAGTGGTTCCAGGAGTTTGCAGGCATCTTCTATAAATTTAGAATAAAAATTCATTTCCTCCAGCAATTGCTTTACATTTTTTTTGTCCTTTGGGCGTTCAAATTCGCGTATTGCTCTCAGGTTATCTCTTCCTGGTCGCACACCGTCTGTTTCCATGATGCGACCAAGATATTTTACTGAACTTTTTGCAAAATTGATATTACCACCTAATGACAAAATCCGCAATCACTTAGTTGCCAGCCCAATAATAACAGTAAAACGCATTATTGTCCTTGCAACTTCCCCATCAAACTTTCCGTAAACAATCCTAATTTTATACCCTAAGCCTCTGTATAGAATTTTCATTAAAATTTGAAACGATGTAGAAGTTTGCCACTTTTTCCCAAACCTGCTTCGAAGACGCAGAAATGCGCAGAAAGCGTACGCTAACGGAATCCACTCGACTTTCAAGTGGGAGATCAACCGCGTGGCATCCTCTCCTGGGTCGCTAACACCGCCAGGAGTTCCTACTACATGATGAACATCGACGGGCACAACTTGTACAGATTGAATTATCCGCTCCGTCTGAACAAGTGGTATCACAGCTGCCAAAGCTGGAACGGTCGTACAGGAGAATGGCAGATCTGGGTCAACGACGAGCGCGTAGGTCGCGGCTTCAACAACAGGGTAAGCGAGCTTGCCGTGCTTTTCACCCAACTCTCGAGCCATCGACGAAAAAATTCGCGCCCGTGAAAGTGCACCGTTACGTGGAAAATTCAAGCGCGTTGCACGCGAGTAAAACGCGTCACTTATTTTCCCACGTCCAATAACCTCCAGCTGATCGTTCAGTCAGATCTAGTCGGTAATTAGGCAGGTTCGAGCATATTTACTTGGCAAATTTTCAAGATCGATTTTTTCGAAGATAAAACCTCGGCCGGGACGATTCTATTCTACGTTTCCTCGATTTCTTATTTTTTGATTTCTTTACAAGGAAGCTTTGCACGTGCTATTGCTTGTACGTAACCAGACCAGATTCTAACGACAGAAAAAGACACATACGCAAATATCCGGACACTTGCATGAATTTGTTGTGTTGTTTTATGTATTGACGTTATCAAAGACAAATAATATCGATATAATTATTGTAAAGTTCCATAGGTGAACACGTATCAACATATTATTTTTTTTTTTTATTTAATATTTCACATTCACAATTTGTCCAATTTGGACATTTGGTAGAATTTTTTAGCTGTTTGATTATCACGTGGATGGCTACCCTCAGCGTGGTACCATCTTCGTGTTTGTTAGGTTATATCCTTTATGAAACATATAAATGGATTGTGCTACGCCTCGAGGTTTACTATAGGCCGTGTTCCTAACCGTCTCCCTTGGTACTATAGTGTCGTAGACAGATCGTCTTACATGACAGGCGAAATATACACAATGTAGCGATAAGCGCATAGTTGTGGTCAAGCAGCGAATTCTAAAAAACATCGATTCGCCTTCGGTCCGTTATTTTACCTACACAAAGAAGGTGGTATACGTGATCATAGGCTCGAACGGTTGCGAGACCCGAGCGTGGTGGGGGTCGTCTCTAAGAGAAGGCAAAGGAGAAAATCGAAGGGCAGTCAGTATCACATGGGGATTCAAACCAAATGCATCGAGAGGTTCAGAGAAATAAAATCAAGATCGCTTAGTCAAACGAACACGTCGAGAAATATCATAAAGTCGAGTCGAATTATAATAATAAACTAGTTGTATCATCGTTGAATCATTTGCAACGTGTTAATTATAATTTTAAACATTGTTTAAAATAGTAGCTTATATTAACCCTGTTAATTCAGTGTTACAATCATTTGGACTACCTCTGTTATCCTAATTGAAACAGGGGAACGGCTGGTTCACGGCGTCGGCTATCAGAATCGTAGCGAGAATTTACTCTTCGCGAACGGTCGTAACAGATTGTACTATGGAAACAAAATTTTTATCATCTCGACATCTTCGTATCCTATACGTACACGTACACGTTTCAGCTTACCTATCTTTACAACAATTTTATCGTTTATTATTTGTACATAATATCGCCCGATATAGTCCAAAAATAACGTCGGTACGATGTAGAACAAGGTAATAAATTCTCAAGATGTTCGTACGGAATTCGCAAACACGTAAGTGTCGGGATATTTATGGACTTACATGTGCATGAAATTTCTATAGTATAATGCACTTTTACGTTACGAAAGCAAGGCACGCGCGCGATTTCTATAAACGAGCAATGCCAGGGTCTGGCTGTGTGTTTATAGTTTTCGCCATGAATTCTCGAAAGTGGATCATGCAGGCGGTATACCGTGACTCGGAACTCGAGTAGAAAGCGATCTTTGGCAGCGGTACTCCTCTTCCACCGGAGGAAATCGCGTCCGGTTCTAGGTCGATTCCACGCTGCCATTTCTCCTTGGCATTCGTGCGAATTCTCTTGCGTAATTTTTCTCTCTTCGCTGGTCTCGTTCAACGCGATGCAAATCGCGGGAAGAATTTTTGCGGACGAGTGCGAATTTCCGCGAGTTTCCGTGCGCTCGCTATCTTCCCCTCTCTTCGTCTTGTCAACGCGATTCTATTTCACGCGAAAGTCGTTTCACGCTATCGTTCAAAAGTACCCAGATAGTTAGGTTGACTAGCAGGAAATGTACGGAAAATATTTCAAAATTTCCTACACTTTCACGTGCACTTACTTATATTATAAATCGTCTAAAATATACAACGCGGATATATTTCTGCAGATTCTACGATAACCGTACACGGCTTCGATTTTCTCCGTACGAGTTTACCCAAATAGCCGAACCCATTCGGCAGGAAACTCTGTTATTCGTTCCGGTGAATATCGAGGAAGGAGCGGGCGGCGGCTTCGCTCGAAGCGATAAGCGGATAAGCATAATCGAAGTAGAGAATGCGCGGTGAAAGGAATTTTACTTCGCCTCGAGATATAGAAGGTTTTGCGTTTCGTATTTTCCGCGCGCATTCGCTACCGATCAAATACAGTGAATAGACGCTTTACAGATTTACGTTTTTCGCGTTATTTATTCCATCCCCACCGATTTTCCATTTGTCCAACGTACGTGTAGAAGCTTCTGAAACAACTGCCTCTGTACGAATTTGCGTACAGCACCACCTATTGACAAAATCCGCAATCACTTAGTTGTCAAGCCAATATCATAAGAATTCACCTATTTCTCTATTCTTCTCATCTGTGACTTTTGTTCAGTCGATAAAAGCTGACAAGTTCGTTCAAAAAAATTCCACGAAACGTGGAATATTCGCTCTTGGACGCACGATAACGTTGCAAATCTGTATCGACCGCGAGAATGTGCGTTACATGACGCGTGTCCCTTCTGAGTTCGCGTAGGTTGATCGGCGCTCAGCTAAAGATCAGTTAATCGGACGCTGGCAAGATTTCGTTCGTACAAATGCAGTTGATAGAAACTGTATCTGTACTCGCTTTTGACTGTGTCAGTGTAGATTAAAGCGCGCTGAATAATGGAAATATTTTCAGTGCAGCAAGAAAGTGGACGTGACAAAAAACTGTCCATCTCGTGATGCGCTTAAACGCAGAGTTTATAATGGCAATTCGCGACTCGTTTGTCAGATGCAAATTAAAACCGGTGCTCTCCGACGTAACGCGCGATTAACAAACAGACCCTGCAGCTAATTCAGCGTGACCTTAATTCGCTCGCTTGTCTTTCTTCTCGACTCGTTAGTTGGTCGGCCACGTCATCAAAGGGGGTGGAATTGCGATCACTGGACAGGAGCAACGACAGCTGGGCGGCGGCTTTTTGGAAGGCGATGGCGCTCCTCCAGGTGAGAATTCGCAAATCGTCGTAAAACCAAGGCAACTATGGCTGTAGTGCTATGTCATTTTCCGTGTACAGACCATGAATTTTTATTCATTTACGCTACCCTGCATAACATCTATCGTATTTAGCAACTAAAATCAGGCACGAAAATTGTATCACAGAGCTTCACGAAGAAGAGTGTTTCACGTATTTGCTATAATTTGAGAGCGTAGAGATACTTTCACTTACAACAGTGTACATTATACCATGTTTTGAAGAGGTTGAAATATCAGTGCCAAAGCGTTTCATCGACTTTCCTCGTACACGGCGGTAATACGCGTTACATTCCTAAGGTTGTTCTAACGAAACACATTTGCTCAGGATCCGGCGGTCTTGTGGGTGAAATAACAATGGTGCAGCTGTACGAGGTCGCGCTGACGGCCGGCAAAGCCCACAAGGATCACAAACACCATCACGGCCATCACTACGAGCACGACACCACCAACAACACGCCCAGACCTACGCGTCCTCCCGTAACAGGCCGACCCCTTCCGCAACATCCCTACCTCACTGCTGGACAAATCAATCATCAGGTTTGACCCACGTCACGGTATACAGTAGCGCTCGCTTTATTTGCCAGGGAAATTCCGATACAGCTGCATCGCCTGAATTTAAGCGACTGTCGCTAGATTCGTTCAATTTCCTTGCTCGATGCACACGAATTATCGTTGCTGCCGCGTTAAAACCGTTAAAATCCAATCTATGGAAATTTATGCTTCAAAGAGCATCGCAGAACACGCTGACCTCGTTGAATTTCAGGTAAAAATCAATCCAGGGTCGCCGCTGCAAATCGTTCAAGGAGGCGTCACCCTGAGGCATCCTGCGGTGATTCCCCGCGATCCAGCACCTCAGCCCTTTCCTCCTGCGAATCCCAATTCCGTCTCCGCAGCGTTCCCTCTGCAATCCAGCCAGTTCTTCGGCAACCTACGCTCTAGCGTTAGTTTGCCTCCGGCGAGCGAAACAACCGACGTGGGAGCCAGCTCGTACCACAATCTCTTCAAGAGAGAGAAGGATTCGTCGGCTGTTGAAGCCAAGAGCAACGAGTCGGACTCGAGCGCTGAGCAAGCGTCCAGCGTGGCGAAGAGGCAGATCGACGAAGAGGCAGTTTCAGAGGGAAAACCTTCCGACGGGAAGGTAAGAGTCCATTGGAACGCACATTACAATTATTACGATAATTAGATTTTGGATGAAGTGGTCGGCGAAAATGGCTGAGCACTTGCTATCGTATCGTGCGTGTCATTCGCGCGAAATTTATGAAATTTCGTTGCGCGCGCAAGGAGACTCGACTAAGGCCGTTTGTACAGGGTGTTCCCCATAGCAACGAGCTACGATTTTCATGGAACTCAGGTTGTGACGTTTGCCTCTTTCGATCCTCCGTATTAAAAACGATTGTAAATTAGAAACATTCGTAGTTTGAACGCTGTAAGGGAATACAGGGTCGACTAAGCACTGGGAAGATCATCGACGACGCTGAATTCTGTTTTCAGGTAACGTTCGTGCCAAGAGAAGACGCGGAGTCTGCGAAAGACAGGAAGTTGGAAAAACGTGACTCGACGAAGAAGAAACGAGGCCTGGTGCAACTGGGCGACGGTCTGATCGTCGACGACGGTTACATTAGTCAAGGCCTAGACAACAATTATTTCGCAGGCCTGACCAACTTCGGTCTGCAACTACCAAAATACGAAAACAAGGACGACGAAAGGGAACCAGCAGAAGGTGAAGTCAGAACCATCATGGACGTCTGCGACGGTTGTAGCGAGGAACCTTTCGCCAAAGCTCTCGTCTTTGGTTGGAGGTCCGTGCCTAAGAAACTGTACTCCGGCGCGGTGCACATCCCAGCCGCGTCAATGTGCAAAGCGTTTTAAACACTTTCACGATGGAGCGTTTCGTCGTTGGCATTTCGTTCTATAGTTTCTTATTCCCTTTGAACATACGTTTTTCCAATATTTTGCCACGTCTCTATCTTTTCTCCGCGTTCCGCGAACGCGTGTTTCGTGCGTTTCATTTTGCCATCATTTTCCCGCTATTCGTACGCCGTTGCAATCGCCAACGTTTCACGCCATCAAAGTGTCAACAAGGCGTTTTCGACGGAAACAGGAGACGAGACTCGGCGAACTCGGGTCCGCTCGGGTCCATTCGCGGCATCGACCACGACTAGACCAGAGATTTATGGTTATCGCGTCTCGGTAGCCGACCGCTATCGCTGACACAGGATCTCTTCTACGTGCCGTGAACCCGAGGCCAACGGATCTCGAACACGTTAGCTCGATTACGCGATTACAAGCGTTGCGGATAGAAACGATAGCCGCGGGCGGATATTGATTACACAGAGTCACTCCGATCGCATACGGAGACGTATTTATTATTAAGGGAATCCATCGCGAAGCTAAAACTATGCTAAGCTAAACGTAAAAAAGTAGCGAGCAGGTGTAAGTGGCGGTGCCGCAGCAGACTATTCGGCTGACTGAGTTGCTTAGCGGCTTTGTCTATCCTCCGTCTGACTCAACAGTCGGCTGAATAGTCGGCTACAACGCCACCCAAATCTGCTCGCTATGTTTTTACCCTAAGTTATGCTCCGCTGGATCTCCGATAGCAGCTCCGTCGTTGGGTTAATTCTTGACGCGGGCTCGTGTCTAGGTTAGTCAGAGTTGCAAGTTGCGGCTTGCGACGTTTAACGCGTCGTTGATCGAAGAAATCGTCGATCGAAGAAACACTTCTGATGTGAACCGAATGTCGTCGATCGGCCACATACTCGGAAGTATTTAAAGAGAGATACGATTAAAATCAACGTGCGAAGTTGTTAGAGTTTAAGATGAATAAAACGTTCACTGTAAAACCTGTGTTTGTCATTGGCCGTTTGCCGCGTTAGAGCTTTTTCTTCTATCACGTCATCGAATACCATATACGGAATTCAAAAGTGAATTTTCAACTCGATCGACGTCGTGATGGATCGTTGCCTAATGCGAATACGTATAAAATTTAAGCGTCGGTGTTACGTATTACGGAAATCGACAGTGCGAGAAGCTTTTGCGTGTTCCCGAAGAGGAACGACGAAGCGAAGCTATACATTTTGCAGACGTTCGAAAGCTGATTACCTTGCTTTTGTGAATATGCTGATGCTGATATTCGCTGTCGAATTCCGGCTCGCTGAAATAGCTCTGGTCTTCCCAGTGAGGAGGTAGTCCTGTTCCTGTTCCCGGTATCCCCAAAGGTCCTGGCATCCCTGTCACACCGTCAGTGCTCTCGAACAGTCGCAAGACGCTGCGGTCTCGGATGTCCCTCAGATGCGATCTGAAATCCAGACGAGAACCTTTCGATACGGCTATGGTACTCCGGTACGGAAATTCTCGATCGACGTGCAGAAAAGTGAACACTTCTGTTATAGTTCTCCGTTATGGTTACAACACTAGTGGAAAATCTGAATTTGGTCTGTGAAATCGTACATAGAATGTATGCAGTATAAATTCCATGATAAATGTGAAAATTCATCGGCGATGCAAAGATCAGATATGCAAAGGTAATGCAAAAATAATCGTATCATGTGTAATTGATAAGATTTTTGTTGCGTTTAATGTAGAATATATAGATTGTTTGCGTTTCCCAGACTAATGAAACAACAGAACATTGATAGGTTGTTATAATTTCTTTGACACCATCGAAACCAATTTGGACATTGAATCTCGTTACAAATGCTGATATATATCCCATTACAAAAATTACCTTTGATCTTTTCTTTTCCAAATTCAATCGTCCTCGTGTGTCTACGCCAGAGACATAAATGTGTACCGCGAAAATGAAAATCAAGAAATTTCAATGTTCTTGTTGAAATATCTTTGACAGTATCGAATAAGCGCAACTACAAACGGATCGACCAGGTTTAAGTGATCTACTAGCGAGTAGATTTTGGTAAATCGCTTTGTACAGGTGGAAATTTGACGAACTAGCTTGTTGGTCGACTAAAAGCGGTCTGAAACTGACAGGAAGCGTCAGACGGTTAAAGAATATAAAAAGTCGAATTCGGTGGTCGTCGACTGAACGCTACTAGACATTACTAAGCCACACGATCAAGCGTTTGTGTTCATACGCGAGAAACATAGACTCGTTGCTGGTCGAAATTTGCATTTACTCGAAACGACCTGGTGAAATTTCTCGTCAGACGATCACCGTCTAGTCCATCCTTCTGTAGTCGCTCTGGCCGATATGTACAGTCAAGTACCTGAGATCTTCGAGTTCGTAGAACATGTCCTTGTTGCTATCGTGTATGTAAACCTTGACGTGAGGACTGTCTAGATATTCCATAGTGAGTTGTTTGGGAAAACTTCTGACGAAGAGAGCCTTAACGGTGTCTATGCTAGTGATTTCGTTGGGTAGGAGCGCCCGCTTCGTCTCGTTTCTATACTGCAGGAACACTAGACCTAAGGAATCGTCCACAGAAACGCATCGTTTCGTCAGGAATGTCCGACAAGGGCATCGAGCAGCGAGGCAGCAACAAGACGCTCCTAATTCTATCGCGGGTCGATCGTTACCTAGTGGTCGCTCCAGAGTTTTGCTGGGGGTCCGTACGACGGGGAGGCTGCTTCTTTGCTTACCACCCCGTCGAAATCCAGTGCTCGATGTCTCCACCTCGGACATGATGCCCGGGTCGTCATCGAATAACATCGTCGAAGAGGGAGGTGGGTACCCGCGCGGAAGAGGCGACTGAAACAACCAAACGAAATCTGTCAGATCACCAAAGCATTGTCCTTTCTCTGCTTTTGCCTGTCTTTCGTCCGCGTATTTTCTTTTTTTTTTCTTTTTTTATGAAACGATCGTTCGAATCCAACGCGCATCAATAGAGAAAAAAAAAGCAAAAGAAAGAAAAAGTCGTGTGTGAACGACGATACGATAGTGAAAAAACGATGTAAAAACGGACGCATGCTATCGTGCGATTCGAAACGATACAAAGAGAAAAGGGAGAAACGTGTATGAAAAAAGAGAGGAAAAAGAAGAATTACCTTTCTCTGGCGAGACTTGGTCCCCATCTGTTAGGCGGCGGCAGGTACACGGAAACACACACACACAAGTAAACCAGTTAGACGTATATATGCATGGAGCAGAAAAGGAGGTTGGCTGGAAATGTACTGTGAAAAGGTAAGAGCGAAACAATGCGATCGCGATCGCGATCGATCGATCGTCTGTCGTTGGTCGTTGCTTGAGTTTCCAGGCTGCACGCAACTGGTCCTGTAAAAATCTCTCACGATCGCCAACATTTCCCATGCGCTCTTTTCGTCTTCGTTCGAAGACGTTTCACAAAGTTGCAGATCGTTTCACGTCGTTTTCAAAGACGAAGTGAGCGACGCGGTTCGAGTGGACGGATAAAAAGGGATCGAAGGTGAGTAAAAATCGAAAATATCGTGGGAAAGATACGAGCAGGAAGACATGACGGTGCACGACAACGTGAAACGATTAGGTGCCACGTGTACGCCACCAAGACCAAGGTGGTGTGTAAACGATTAAGGACATAGACGACTCGAAGGGGCTAACGACTGCCGGCTGTTCTGTTTCCCCGAACTCGTTTTATTTTCTTCTTCTTTTTTTTTCCTCTTTCTTCTCGTTTTCCCTCGCCCGACTCCGGTTCGAACCAGGACAAACAAAAGCGCGAAAAGGGCACGGTCGAAAATAAACGAAACTCGGCCTGTGTGTATATGTACATGCTGTTTGAACGTCGAACACAATCGGGGCAACGCGAGACGAGAAACGAGGACGGCGTAGGTGGATACGAAGCTTAATTAACCTCTTCCCTTCGTTACGCTCGGCTCTTGACCTCGGAATATATCCGCTAAAGTTGTTGGCCAGATACTTTGCACAAGATCGTCGCTTACGTAATCGTAGCACGCGAACCGCTAATTTCTATCGAGCATCGAAAAGAAGCGTAAAGCGGAGATACACAAACGCCCGTGTAACACCTTCGCTGCTAAAAAATCTGGCTATTTTGTATAAACAATTACTCCCGCAAATATCGTGATAAACAAAATGGCGTAGAAATAAAACAAAGAAGCGTCGATGTAAGTAAACTTTCTTTGGCCAAATTCAAACTACTCCGTTGCGTGAAAATTTCTCGGAACATCGGCAATCTTCGTAGCCCCTGCGCGTCGATCGAGTCGGAGAGATGAAAAATATCAGAGAAACATAGAAAAAAAATTGGAGAAGACTCTGGGTGAATCGTCAGCGATCCCAAAAGGAAAGCATCCACGGGAAGGTGGGTGTGTTCGAGGGGAACGTAAAGGGGAAGAAAAGACTCGAAAAAAGTGTAAACGAGAGCACAAACGATAAAAGTCAATATGTATTTACATGTTGCGGAAGCAAAGATTCACCTCGAGATCCATGGTGGTATGACGCGTCGGCGGCGTACCGTATTGGCCGTGTGGCGGCGGCAGATGATGGGGATGAAGGGGGTGTAGCTGCTGGGCCGCGTTGAACTGCTGATGATGTAGGGACGGTTGGT
>NT_176836.1:568238-573818 GCF_000188095.3 Bombus impatiens | reverse complement strand
GCCGGACCCACCTGAAACACGATACAAAATCACCCTTTAGTCGATGCTCTCCTTTATACAATATGCATCCTCACTTTTATGCGATACAGCGAAAATGTTTATCCGTACGTTCTATAGAATTTACATATATATACAAAACTAAAGTAAAAATGTCGGTTGCCGGGTAGAGTNNNGTAGAGTGGATTCTATAAAATTTACATATATATATACACAAAACAAAATAAATATATATATGTAAATTCTATAGGATTCAAACTACCCGCCAACCTACATTTTTACTTTTGTCTTGCTTTACCGACAGTCGTCATTTGCTGAATAGAAAGATCGCGAGAGAGAAAAACGGTAATTTAGGACCTAGAAAATCAATTATAGATTTTCCAGGTAAAATTTCTAGTAGATTGTCATTAACCGTTTGAGTCGCAAGCAGCGCGATCGCACTGTTTAGATTTTGTGTTGAAAAGTCGCAGTACATTTGAATGCTACGGAAGACTGACGATATTTTGTATTTCATTGTTATCTTCTCAATAATGTTTATTGAACGAAACTTGAAATATTTAGAAACTAATAGCATGCATGTATAATAATATAGACGTATTTCATAAAAATAAGAAATATGACAGGCGCTATTGCGCCGCTTGTTTCCCTTCGCAATCGATTAAGACCCCTGTTTTTTCAAAGACCCCTGACACTCAAACGCTTAACTGTTATTGTATTTAATTTAATTATTTCCAAAATAAACTCGATTTTCCGGAATCGCTCGCCTAATTTACCCTAAGGATTTATGTTATTATACACACACACGATACAGAAAGGACAGATGTTGTATTGAGATATGTGTAATTTTGTGTGCTACACTGGATTAGCCGCGAAGAAGTCGCACACATATATGACTATGAGTGTGTGTGGAAGTATGTGCGTGCGCAGCGTCTCGTAAAACAGAAGAATGCAACTGTATGGTGGTAAAGAGGATGGTGAGGCAAAAAAAGTGCTGCGGCGCATGCAATGTGTATCTACGAATATCTTGTAAATCACATATTAAATAAATCTGAAACTATTTTAATATCGTTTCTACGTGTAATGTGAGTGTTGCTGTACGTTTATTTCGGCGACTCAGATCCACAATTCTCAACATGTTGCTTGCGATCATCTGTCGGGTTCGTTTCTTTTTTCGTTACGAAATTCAAGTTTGAACGATGACCGTTAATTTAATATCAATTTAGTCGATTTGATCTGATATCGTCGATGTAGGATATGAAACTATCATTTTTGGAATTAGCTAGTCGTTTTTTCGCCGGCCTGGCACAGACTATCGCTTAGTCGCAAAACTACGTTAACGATAAAAGAAGATCGGAAAAAAATTGGAAAAGATTGGAAGATTGGAAAAAGGAATTGGAAACGTTTGTTTCTCTCGGAAGTCCGAGTAGTACTGTGCCGATGGAATAACAAAGTTGGCAGAAAAGTGGCGAAAACGCGTAAAGGAAAACGAACGCATCCTTCGGTTCGGCTGTAAAAATGGAACGAGATTTCCGTGCAACGTTCCCCGTGTGTACATTCTACTGGCAGAGTGCTACAGGCGAACTTGAACGATTCACCACGCGAGGGCAGCTGTGTCGCTATCGCAAACTCGTATCCGCTAAAATCGCGATCTTTTGCGTCATTGTTGCGCCAAATGAGCGATATACTTTTCAAATATATGTACACGGCAACGTTATACGATAGAGCCCTTATAACGCTCGAAATAGACACGTTGCCTATTTCCCATTCTTCTTCTAAATTCATAGCAAAGCTTCTAACAAATTCCACTGGATCTTTCTCTTGTTTGTATCCGTAGAACATCCTAACAAAGTTTAACCGGAAGAACATGGAGAACGCCTTGTATATTTTGCTCGGTCTCCCGCATGAATGCACTACCGAGGGAGCGACAAACGAGCGAATAAAGTGGCGCGTGTCTTGTGGCGCCTGCTGCTCGCACGTGTCTCCCGTAACTATTTCCGGCCATTTCCGCGAACGCGTTATTCTCGGCCGAGTTTACCTACGATTTTCTGCCAAATAGGTCGGCTCCACGTTACACAGAAAACGACAAGTTTTCTGCTTAATTCGCTTAAGGTATTTGTAGCGTGAACGATATCCCTCAACGGCGAAACGCGCCGAGACTCGAAAGCCATATTCTTCGCATAAACAAAATTTCTTGCCTGTGTGTACTCTTTATGCGCGCACGCTAACAAACAATTTAGATATGAAGAAAACGCTGTAACTTTGCCTTGTAATATATGAGATTTTAAATATATATATCATATATTTCACGATACTTTTATTCGAAAATGGTGAGATTAGAGGGGGGATTTTTCTTTAAAAAACCACTCTTCTACCCATTTTACACAACGTATTAGTTTTTCAACAAGCTAGTAGAAACGGTTTCTCCGTAATTAATCGAAAAGTCACAGGGACTACGTGTTAAAACTTTCAACTTTCAAGACGAATATCTCCATTTTGGTGAATCGCATATACAGGAAGGTTGGTAACTGGTGGTACAAGCGGAAAGGGGGCGATTCTACGCGAAAAAAGAAGTCGAAAATATATAATAAAAAAAATTTTTCTTTTTTAATTTTTCCATCGAGACACCGATCTATTAGTGAGATCCGTTATGACGTACCGCACGCGTACCGAACGAAAATTCAAAGTCGATTTTCTCGAAAACAAAGCCTCGAACGAAAAATTTTTATTTTACATTTTCGACTTCTTTTTTCGCGTAGAATCACCCCCTTTCCGCTTGTACCACCAGTTACCAACCACCCTGTAGATATAGAAAATTTCGAAGGAATTGTACGAAAATCCATCTACGCTACGAATGCTTCCTAACTTCTACTTTCGTATCGGAGATGCCTGTCTGTTTCGCGTTTACGGTTCTGGCCATTATTCGATCGTACACTTGGCCGCTCCCGACCAAATGATCGTCAGAATGTAATTGCAGAAAATGCAGTTCGATCAACGGCTATCACTCGTGGCGCGATCCACATCGATCGCCAGATTTCCAACATATTCCAGCGGAATAGTCCGCTAAATGGAAACTATTCGCCAAGTAGCGATCAACGCGTAATCTATGCGATCGCAATCCGAATGGCACGCGAGTCTGTCGAGGAAGCTGAACGACGAAACGTCTGTGAGTTTAATCGGGCCAGCGCGTTGGAAGCTCGCGAGGCAAATGTAGGTCGCAAACGGTTGTTCATCCGTTGCTCGCTCGTCGGTCCGCCTGTTCGACGTCGACGTCCAATTAACGGCGAGCTTCGCGAATTCTGGCACACCGGGGCAAACGTGTTTGCCTCTATCCTCGCCATCATATCTGGACGAATGGACACACGCTATCGACACGAAGGACGTTTATCGATGAAATAAAATATAATCGACAATCTTTGAAGCTGATTGACAATGATTAACCCTATTAAAAAAAGTTTAACCCGTCTATTTCCTGCTAATTGATCGGGGAAATTGTTTTAACGCGAGAAAAGTAAAAATGCGAGATACAGTGGATACGTTGGTGATGTTGTCAAATGTTACAAATATTTTGGATATTTACGGTGAATTATCACCGAGCAATATTTATAGATTCAGTTGCGTGTATTTTCTCCATACTCCAACTTTCACAGCTTTAAAAAATGATTTATAGGAAATCTATCTAACTATTGATTAAATTAAGCTGGTCGCTGTACTCGCTCTTACGATAGCACAAAACAAATATGACAAGAACTGGGCAAACATTACGAATATACGCTATCGAGATAGATGAGCCAGTGACGGTGTCGGGGCTCCACGATACTGTGAAAGGGTTAAAACGATCGATAATACGAACCCAAGAGTTTCTTCTCTGTCGTCGGATGCCTATCGATCGTAGTCTACCGACGAGCAGGACCGCCTCGAGCAATTAAAACGTCATTCGTCGTGGACTTATCTTCGGGGAAAGATGTGCTCGATGAAATCCATTAGCGGCAACACGAGAATTTTCTAACCGTATTGAAATCGGTTAAAAGCATCGGCACGCGTGATTATCGATGGCAAGTACGCGCAAGCGAACGCTACGAGCGAAATTAAGCTCGCGCGAACGGTCGATCCGGCTGTCACCTTCAGCTTGCAGCAATTGATTTTTCTAACTAAACCTTGTGCACCCTCGAAATCACAGAAGTGCTTGCTACATAAGAAAAAAAAAGAAAAAAAAAAAGAAAGAAACTTGATAACGAGCTAGAACACGGAGACACGCGAAGCTTCGACCAAAGCAAACTTCAACTTCCTCGCTTTACAACGACGCTATATCGTTTCCACCTACACCTACAGTACGCGATACATATTCCCCTGCACTGACCGGTTCGATAAAACTCGAAGCGCCGCGGCCGACGATACGACCAACACTGGTAACTACCACGACACCGCGAGATTCTCGAACGCGTTTATTTTCAGAATAGCCGGCGAGCATGCACGCGAGCGAGGAAACGAAACCGACGAATCAACGAAAGCCTGCTGTCCGCCGGCTGTCCGTCGAGAAATCTAATCTCAACGTTCGGATATATGTGTGTATTCGATAATTCGTCACCGTAGATAAGATTCCGTACGGTCGGGCTGCGAATACCTGTAACCCGATACGAACAACATCGACTCGTTCTTCATATCGAACACGATGTATTTCTCGCGTAAAGCCGAATTTAGACTGTTTCGGTGTGCAGCAGCACAGCGGCTGAAACGAAGGTTGAAATTGACCTTCATCGACCGTGTTTCTGCGAAGTGCGAAACAGCGCAAATTCGTCTTAATATGTCGTTTCCCTTCTCGTATAGAAGACGCATTTTATTAATTAGAAATACGACGTTGCCATAGCTGGAGTATGGCAATTTTTCAAATATTTGTTCAATTAACATCGACTCGCTGTGAAATGTTTAATTGAAAAAATTGTCCAAGTCTGACTCAGAGCTACGTGGATTATCGATAGGAGTTTTAAATAGTACTTGTACGAGTTTTGTGCTGTACTATTCTCAATTCGTATCAAAAGATCTGTCCGTCGTGAATGGAATTACTGTTGCTCGTGAAATATCGTTCATCTGGGATTAGAGATAACGCGGACACTCGGTCCATGCATCCTTTATCTTCTATTATTATTCAGAGTAATTATCTATTTGGTTATGATTTAAAGTGATTTTCTTTTTCTCTGATAAACGTATCGAAGGTAGGAAATTGGAGCGCGTTCCGTTTTCAGCGCCACGTAACGAGGACGGTGGATAAATTCGTTCCGATAAGCGCAACGAAAATAACCGACACCCTCGTGCAATCACAAGTTCAACGTTCCCTTTCGACTAGACAGACTACACCCACGCGAAAATAGTGTGACTGTAGTAATTATAGCGAACGTAGAATGGTAGGAGGGAAGGCCGACGATGAGAATGTTGCGTGAAAAGCAACCCTTGCCAATTTCTTTTCTTCTTTTTTTTCCAAAAAGAGTAAATGGTACTATATGTCGTTTTGAATATTTGTCCCATAGGTTCTCATTTTTTTTTTTTTTTTTTTTTTTTTTTTTTGGAAAATTTTTTTTTTTTTTATAA
>NT_176836.1:558853-568066 GCF_000188095.3 Bombus impatiens | reverse complement strand
TTTTTCTTTTTTTTTTCTTTTTTTTTTTTTTTTTTTTTTTTTTTTTTAAGGAAAATATTCATCGTGTTATATAAATACTGAGAGCGTAAATTGAATCTAAATTTCAAATTAAATCAATTAAATCTATTCGCACCAAAATTAATTCAGATTGTAGATGTATGTAATATGTACACACGATATCTTTCCAAATGCGACGAAGAACGCGGAACAACGATGCATCGAAGAAATCGAAAGGTGTAATAACGTACAGAACGCATAATTATAGAAATGCGGAAATATAGAAAATATCCGAGCCATGGTACTCTGTGTAATATTTAGGAAAATAAAAATGTTGGTATCTGATGTGTAATTTGTACGTGAAACATCGCATCGTCTAATAACTTGGCCAGATACTACAGAGAAATTGAAACTTAATGTTCCATCGAAAAACTTACGTCATCCTGAAATATCACGACCCGAGCATCATCGTACATTTTATAATTATCTTCTTTAACTGCTTCGATCGTATGATATTACGTGTCAATAGCACACATATATTCACTGATCTTTTCCTCGTTTATTTAAACAAATGGACAAGCTCTTATATCACTTTAGACCTTGTTTGTGTTATTGTCTTTGTTTTTAATTCTTGGTAATTAAGTTCTATTTAAGTATTTGGTTATTATGCAATAATTACGTATTAGCCATAATCGATTTTAATTATTAAACTCTTGATAATCGTAATTTATTAATCTATAATTGGATCATTCACTTACTTTTACAGCATTTCTCTTATCGTACTATTAATGAGATTTAAATGAAATAAAGAGTTTCCAATGCAAGTTTCACCTTTTTATAATTCTAAATTATAATTCTATAATTATATTTCCAGAAGTATGAATTCACGGAAAAATCTGCCGTCTGCTTAGTTATTCGACTTTTGATTTTTCAAAATACCCCACGAAAAGGTAATCGATCACACGTTCGAGAAATTCATCGACTTTAATCTATAGCACGCGATCGCATGCACCGCGCGTATCTCGCGATCCTGCGCGATTAGAATTACATTACACGTATGCTCGTGGCCCGATCGAACTTCATTACCGACACGGACACGGTTACCGAACTAATGCGAGCCATTTTAGTTTCTTGACCTCGACCGATACAACTGTTGCGCGTTTCCGCCGTGGTCACCACGAACAGATCACAAAACCTACACTACCGCCTAATTCTTATATTCATATGTCGGATTATCATTAGGATTTAAGGCGCGTAACGATTCTTCGTTTGAGTTGGCACGAGTTAATTACGTATTAGCCATAATCGATTTTAATTATTAAACTCTTGATAATCGTAATTTATTAATCTATAATTGGATCATTCACTTACTTTTACAGCATTTCTCTTATCGTACTATTAATGAGATTTAAATGAAATAAAGAGTTTCCAATGCAAGTTTCACCTTTTTATAATTCTAAATTATAATTCTATAATTATATTTCCAGAAGTATGAATTCACGGAAAAATCTGCCGTCTGCTTAGTTATTCGACTTTTGATTTTTCAAAATACCCCACGAAAAGGTAATCGATCACACGTTCGAGAAATTCATCGACTTTAATCTATAGCACGCGATCGCATGCACCGCGCGTATCTCGCGATCCTGCGCGATTAGAATTACATTACACGTATGCTCGTGGCCCGATCGAACTTCATTACCGACACGGACACGGTTACCGAACTAATGCGAGCCATTTTAGTTTCTTGACCTCGACCGATACAACTGTTGCGCGTTTCCGCCGTGGTCACCACGAACAGATCACAAAACCTACACTACCGCCTAATTCTTATATTCATATGTCGGATTATCATTAGGATTTAAGGCGCGTAACGATTCTTCGTTTGAGTTGGCACGAGTTATACGAGACAGAGATTATATTTACGCGAATATACAAGATTTTACAAAATATTATGAATATTGAGTTTAATGAACGATAAGATTAACAGACGATAAGTTTAACTAATAATTAGATTAAAGAATAATAAATTTAACGAACAATAAGAGGTACGAATAATATGTCTTACGAATAATAAATTTAACGAATAATGAGATTAACGATTGATAGGTTTTACGAATAACGAATTTAATTAACGCTATTAACAATGTTCCGGGGTTCAAACGAATCCACGGTCAACGGGATAACTCTTTACTATGCGTAGAATAATTTTAAACACAAAAATACGATTGGTGAGACACTCGGTAAATTGCTCGATGTATCACTTTCCAAGGCGATCACACGAACAAATACCTGATGAAAATCTTTTTCGTTATACGACTGCATTTGTTTGTTATATGCTCGCTGGAGACATCGAGAAGGTTCCAATCGTTGTTGCTAGGCAATTTCTGTCAAAAGTTTGTCGTATAATCTTTGGAAACATCGAGAAAGATCCAAACGCCGTTACTAGGCAGTTTCTGTCTGGAGATTGATTCCTAATACAACGTGTGTCCCATTATATCGACATCTCCAAAGTACAATTCTATGAGATTTCTAGGGAGAACAATACAACCGATCCACACCTTCGTCAGGCAAAATGTTTATCCCGTGACCGTGGCTACGTTCAGCGACCAGTTGTCACCGTGACCGTGGCTACGTTCACTACGTTCAGCGACCAGTTGTCACCTCGAACCCACTTTCGCTTTCACAAATATCAAACAATTACAAATGACAATTGCTTAATTACAGTTATGATAAAATCTAGGCTAAAGCATTAGAAGGCTTCCTCAAAATTGCAAAGGGAAGGCTCCGGTTTTCCTTTCATCTCCGACACATATATTATTAGTAATAAGACATTGTTAATAAAAATCGAGCAAAATGTGCACGTGTTTCTGGCAAGGCTGCGCAGTCAAAATCGGAATTTGGGAGAAATTTATGATCGCCGGAGTCGGAGTTGGAAGAACATTTTACAAAATTTTACTTGCCATTGAAGTTTCTAACTTTTTTCAATTTTTTTATAAATTTTACAAAAATAAAAAATATACAGAAAATGATCGCAAATTGTGTCGAAACCCCGACAGCAGCTAGTCTGCAAAGATTATCTTCAACACTGGGGACAATTAAAACGGATTTAAGAGAATCTATAAAAGAGGATTTGACTGAAGCTATATAATTTCTTATTTTTATAAAAATCCTTGATTCAAATGAAAGGAATTTTACTGGATATTCATTTCGTACTACTTTCTTTTGTTCTTCTATTTTAGACAAACTGCACTGTATCATTACATTATCATCATATCACATTATATTGTTACAGCATTTATTCGAAAAACTGTAATTTAATTTATCAATTGAATTTAAAGTCTTTTTCTTTACTGGCAATAGAAACTTTATTCTTACGGTTTCTTTGCTTTGTTTGCCTTTACTGCGAGCATAATATTTTTAGCTTTTTACAACACTGTATATAGTATATATAAACATACTGTCTACAAAACATTAATAATCTAATTATATACATACATACATATAATTAATATGTTAACAGCAAAAAAAAAAATAAAAATAAAAGGAGTGACGAATTTTCATTGCAGACTCTGCAGCCCTAACGACAGTAAGAGAAAGAGGCGAACTCGAGACCACGAAACACGATCATACGGGAACAAACGTCACGTATGAATCTGATTGATGAGAATGACCGTTGATTAGGCGCGAAAAAGTTTTGACTGGCTTTTATATCCTACAACCGCTCCGATACAGCATGTTTTATAACCGATGACTATAAGGGGAAAAGGTAATTTTTATGACGAGGGCCAAAGGAAAGGGATGTGAGAGAGGCGCTGAGTCTACAGCCGGTATACTCAGCGCCTTCACTACCACGGTGGGTATCGGTGACCCACGTTGCTAAATTTTTTAAAGCGATTAAAATTCCATGGAGTGAAAAATTTCCAATAATGTGAACGATTTAAACAACGTCGTCCGGAAATATCGCGCAAATACGATATAATATTTTTCAAAAATGAAATATGCCGTAGTACAGCACAGTTCTTAAGCAACTTCTTTCGCTTACCACGGACCTCCTCTAAATAATTTCTCGTTGTCGCGAATTCCCTTCGATGGAAGATGGCGTAACTCAAGATCTAAACGCGTAACGAGCCAAAAATATTAAATGTATGTTCAAGATATATCGAAATATTTTAATATAGTTATAAATAATATAATTATAATATACAATAAATAATAAGTTAATAAATAAATAATATATAATAAATAATATAATTATAATAATATAATTTAATATAATTATTTTATAATATAAATTTTATATAATATAATATAAATATAATATTTTATAATATAAAATATCTAATGTAATATACTTCGTAATATAAAATATCTAATATAACATATTTTATAATATAAAATATCTAACATAATATATTTTATATTGAAGTATAAAATATATTTAAATGTATATTTGAAATACTAGTTAGCTGCTCATCGACAACCTTCAAATTTGGAGGGAAGGGATTCGTTACAAATAAACAAATACACGTAGCAAATAATTTTTATTCGAATAACGCGATAATAACTTAAAAACGCAAGGATTTGCTGGCTTTCCGGGGACTATCGCGTTAAGAATCGTTGCTGTAGTACATTGCAATCTACTGCGGCTGGCAGAGCAAAATATATATTTATATAAAATTCGCGTGGCACTGCCTACGGTAATTAATCGCTTTAACTATATCCAGGATGCTCTAATACGGGAATGTGGGGTAAGACGAGATTAATGTTTATTTTGCATTGCTATGCTTCCATGTTACTGAAAATAAACAGCTGAATTTTGTACAACACCTTATTATGATCAACACCAGCTTATGAGTTTAGCGAGAATTTTTCTGATCCTAACGATTATAATCTTGTTTTCTACCTTCTTTTCAATATCACAAGATGATAAGTAACTGCATATTCTCAATGTTATGTCTCATAATTATTATATTATACAGGGTGGTTGGTAACTGGTAGTACAAGCGGAAAGGGGCTGCTTCTACGCGAAGAAAGAAATCGAAAATATGTTTAATATAGTTATAAATAATATAATTATAATATACAATAAATAATAAGTTAATAAATAAATAATATATAATAAATAATATAATTATAATAATATAATTTAATATAATTATTTTATAATATAAATTTTATATAATATAATATAAATATAATATTTTATAATATAAAATATCTAATGTAATATACTTCGTAATATAAAATATCTAATATAACATATTTTATAATATAAAATATCTAACATAATATATTTTATATTGAAGTATAAAATATATTTAAATGTATATTTGAAATACTAGTTAGCTGCTCATCGACAACCTTCAAATTTGGAGGGAAGGGATTCGTTACAAATAAACAAATACACGTAGCAAATAATTTTTATTCGAATAACGCGATAATAACTTAAAAACGCAAGGATTTGCTGGCTTTCCGGGGACTATCGCGTTAAGAATCGTTGCTGTAGTACATTGCAATCTACTGCGGCTGGCAGAGCAAAATATATATTTATATAAAATTCGCGTGGCACTGCCTACGGTAATTAATCGCTTTAACTATATCCAGGATGCTCTAATACGGGAATGTGGGGTAAGACGAGATTAATGTTTATTTTGCATTGCTATGCTTCCATGTTACTGAAAATAAACAGCTGAATTTTGTACAACACCTTATTATGATCAACACCAGCTTATGAGTTTAGCGAGAATTTTTCTGATCCTAACGATTATAATCTTGTTTTCTACCTTCTTTTCAATATCACAAGATGATAAGTAACTGCATATTCTCAATGTTATGTCTCATAATTATTATATTATACAGGGTGGTTGGTAACTGGTAGTACAAGCGGAAAGGGGCTGCTTCTACGCGAAGAAAGAAATCGAAAATATGGAATAAAAATTTTTTTTTTTTTAATTTTTCCATCGAGACAACGATCTACAATGAGATCCGTTATAACGAGACGTGATAAAGTGCATGCGTACCGAGCGGAAATTCAAAGTCGATTTTCTCGAAAACAAAGCCTCAAACGAAAAATTTTTATTCTATATTTTCGACTTCTTTTTTCGCGTAGAATCACCCCCTTTCCGCTTGTATCACCAGTTACCAACCACCCTGTATTTCTCAATATTATGTCTTGCATATTATCATATTGTTTAGTGATATGTGTTTAGTGTTCACGAACTTTATTCGTAAGGAAACAAAAACATTATCGTTTGATTAATTTCCATGCAACATTTGAACAGAATGGGGATATTTGTACAAACGGAACTTTACATGCAACGAGCGTACAGAAGAAAAAACGACAGAGTTGGACCGAAGAGTCAAGAAGAAAGAAAGCTACAGATTTTAAGATTCCCGCGACTGCACTGTAGAGGGGCAAGCTGGCTTTCTATCGAAGACTAGTTTATGACCTTGCCAAACTATGCTTTCGTTGCAACAGGAGGTAGAATTTATATTTTATTTAAAAGAAACGGAGGGTCTATTATTTGGTCTATCAGTAACGGACACGTGCAGACAGATGCTCCGAGGCAAAAACATTGTTACTGTCTTTAAACTTGTTTCTTTTGTATTAAGTTTTGCAAGTCTGTTTTGACGTATTTCAAACACAGCAGATATCCATACTGTACGTAATATTTTCTGTAAAGGTAACATCGATAAACACGATATTCTAGAACAGATTTTTTCATAGTGTTCCAATCTTGTCGCAACTTCCCTTACTTATGAACAGTGCTGTATACGTATTCCAGGAATTAACTGTCAAATTTAAACAGACAATAATTTCTCGGCGAACTCTACAGGCCGTTTATCGATTATCTTCGGTGAGAAAGACGCGCTCGAAAGTGCGCTGCTCCTATGCCATTTCTTTTCTTTCCTGTTTGCACGCTCAAATTTCACGGACCGAGCGAACCACAAGCAAAAAATCTTCCAAACAGAACTACCACAAAGTATCTGCCTGTACACACACAAAATACATAAATAAAATTCACGAGAATCGCAAAATCGACTCTGAATCTTCAGATTCTTGAAATTTTCGTTTCAATCGTGTTTCCGCTTCGATCGATAAAAGAATACCAGTGGAGAACGACTCGAAGTACGTAGGAAGTACGTTAAGATTCGTTCGGACGAAAGTTCAGCGAACTGACTGGTTGGCCACGACGCGCGTTAATTAAGCGTAATTGTTCGAGGTTGTTACAGAACGGGACCGTTGGAAAGGCTTTCGAACGAAACCGCGTGCTTCGCCAACGTTTCAAAAGCCATTCGATCAAACACCATCGAATAATTCATTGTCTTAATCACAATCGACGATTAAAGCTTAACGATACGACGCTTAACGAGAAGCAACGAGTCCATCGAGAAGCATTCAATTTTCGTTGTCAATAATTGCCACAATTTTTCAAGGCAAATGGAAGAAATACATATAGCAGAAAGGTGAAAAAATATTTAGGAAAATGTTATTAACAATTGGTCCAAGAAACCAGCTTTTATATTTTCTCACTGTATATTCGTTTTGCACCAAATCGGAGAAAAGAACGAAAGTTTATCGTGTACGGTGACTGTACGTCGACAGATCGGGCAATGAAAAATCATCGATAATTAAACGGTGTTTTTTTAGAGAGAAAGGAAAGTTATTGAAGTTGGGGACAGATGGACAGCGAGGGCCAAAGTGGAGAGGTTAAGAGGGCCGAAAAGGGGTCTGGGTTATAGGGCGCTACATTCAACGTTCTCTTAATTTCACCCTGTTTCGTAGGGAACGCGAGTAGAAAAGCAGCGTGCTGCTTGTACGCCTGCGTGTCTCGCGCAGCCGTGTGTATGTGTGTGTGCGCGCGTGTGTGGTTGGCTGTGAATCGAGCGCGTGCCGCGAGAAAAAAAAATCTATATCGCCTTTCAACGCCGAAGAATGTATTTCGGGGAGAGGAAACATTCGCGGCACGTGCACGTGCGTGCGCGATTACGTGCGTAAGTACGTGCGTTATTTAGCGGCGAGTCTGCAGCGTCGCCGCCGTGTCCACGTGTCTTCGATTCTTTGTACGCGAAATCGACGGCTTTTCACGAAACGGAACCTCGTCTAACCCCGGTATATTCGAGATCATCGATCCGGTTGAACCGAGAATTCCAAACGCGTGATGGAAAAGAACGTCGAGACGGCTGCCTTATTTATCAGGATTTATCGCCATTTATCACAGTACAGGTTACTTACCACTCTCTTTCCCTCTGTTTTTCTCACTAAACGTGTGTAAATCAAATGGATTAATTACAAGCTTAATAATGAGCTTAAGCACGTCCAGAAGCGAGAGCGGCGTAGTCCACTGAAATTCCCGCTTACTTACATTTCGACGTTGATCAGAGACACACGCGAGAGACGATAACGGTTCGATGAACTAGAGAGATTGAAAAGGGAAATAAAACTCGCGGAACACTTTACTAGATATCGTAACCGAGGTGCATGCACTAACGCTGGCTAGCGCCGGCAACCGGCTGCCAGAACGCCAGAAGGAAAACCGAGTCGAAAGGAAGCATCGCTAGAATCCTCGTTGCTGCCGCCACCTTCGCCGTTGCTGCCAGTGCCGCCGCCGCTTTTATAATCAATATTAGTTGACGGTGAATCCGCTGAGTGTCGCCGTTCGACGCTGAGAGAGACGGAAAGCCGGCGATTTCTCGCATGCACACGTTGCCTCGCAATTAAAGCTCGCAAGATGCGCCAGATAAGCGACAAAGCAGCTTTCGTTGAGAGATCGTTTTCATTTCCGCGTCACTTACTTCTTTTATCAGGAGTTTTCGCTAGGGGGATCAGACGCACCTCCAGAATTCGAGTCTCCTTCGATCTGCATCCCAACCTTGTCCTTGTCTCGCACTCACGACACCGTCAACTATCCGCCGAAATCGCGTGGTCGTTTCGAACGAGGATACTCGACGTCCAAGTGCATGGTCGCGCGAAAAGACGAATCAAGAGCGGAAGAGTGGCGTCCTCGGTCGAAAGAAACGCTATTGGTTGCACGAGACACGCGATTTAGGGGATGTCGAGGTAGTTTGACAGGATTTGAAGAGAGGAGAGCAAACGGAAGGATGGTGTCGCGTGTTTTTCGCGGAGAAACTGGCGGCAGGGTGTGGCGAGAGAACGTTTTAAAAGATTGGCACGCGATTCGCTTCGACCGGCGTCCACCGGCGGCGAGGGCGCAC
>NT_176836.1:523603-558211 GCF_000188095.3 Bombus impatiens | reverse complement strand
TGCATCACGCCATCTCGTCGCTGGCGATCGTCGCGCCAAGCTGCCATGGTATCGTTGAGAACTGTTTGCTGCTTTGCCCTTATCACCGGCCGGACGAGGGATATGCAGTTTTATCAGCGGAGACTGTGCGAATCCACGGCGGCTCACGAACCACCGCTTCCAGATGTTTCTGAAATTTACAGCTGCAGGTGCGAATGTTTATAAAACTACAAACTATATTCGCTTGTCCACATTTGTCTACCCATCATTTCTTTGGTTGCAAAATTTTTTTTTGCAGCGAACGAACGAATACGCTTTATTTTTTATAGAAATTTGCACTTGTAGTCGTCGACCTCTACATAATAAAAAATTAAGAAACGCGAGTCAATCTAGGTTAAGTTGATCTTTTTCAGTCGCTGTAAATGCACAGAGACGATTGGGGATTCGCGAACAAAGAAATCATTATTTCCGACGGAAGGGAAATCCGAATGGCGCGTTGACTCGCTTTTTCCGATTAACAGGAAGTTGAAAGTGTCTTTTTTATATGGAAGAACGGATGGAAGCAGATTATTTGGCTATAATAGAAAGAGATCAGGATTTAGAAAACGTTGGAAAATAGCGAAAACTGAAATGGGTAAACGTCGTCCGGTGAATGTAAGAACGAATGAAAAGGCAGAAATCAGGAAAACATTGGATACGCCGTATAAATAGTTGCCGTACCGAGGCAGTTGCTAAAGCGATCGAACAAACGTATCGGTCAGCCAGGGCAATGCCGTGTCATGCTTTTATTAGACGCGAGAAGCGCGTAAATTTTTATTTCTAGAGTCGAATACCGTCGGAGGAATAAGCCAATACTAATCAAGCTTTATAAATGAGAAATATATCTTGAAGCATATGGAAATGTTCATTTTGTCCGAGAATATAATAACTGTAATATGCAAATTAATCGATACACCAATTAAGAAATAAATCATGACCGCTTGGAGAATCGAGGAATTAACTGTACTGTAAAATTGGTTTTTTCCACCCATCCTCGGCTCCCATTTTCTCGCCATCTATAGAAACACATTTGATTAAATTTTTTCCGATCCAACCTAAGAATCGTGTCATTGGTTTTTTTTAAAAGTCCATTTTTATAAAAAGGCTTGTGCACTCAATTTATTTATCCGACATTGGAAGAGTACTCGGTCAAAGTTTCGTTGAATTTGCTGGAGTGGTTTGAGAGAAAATGGGTCACGAAGTTGGCCGATGTTAGACGTGGATAGAATTCCGCTGTGAATTCCCTTAACGTTATACCGTTATGAATTATGAGTAATTATAACCATCTTTACGTAGAGAACAGAAGAATCGTTCGTCCGATTTGAAAGCAACGAAATTCGAATTCAGCACTTGAATATCGTACTTAGTTAGTAAAATCGTTAAAACGTTCGTAACGTGCAACGAACTTCCGTAAAAGTTGTTGGAACTTGGAACGAAGGAACGTGGAAAGATAAGCGTCAACGGAAATACCCGTTTTAATTCGTTTACCCGGTTGAAGCGACATCTCTGCGTAGCTAGTTATACCCGCTGCTGGTGGCTTTGCTGTGTTACTTCCGGTTGCACACTCAAAGCTGGATGGTACGAAAGAAACAAAGTGAGAGGAACGGGGCTAAGTTCGATCACATCGAGCCTCGTTCTCATCGAAATCCGCTTTTCGGTGTTAAGGACGTCCGATTCGATTGCTAGTCGTGTTCCTCGAATTAAACAGGCATCTGACGTATCGCAATGTCAATTTAAAACTCACGCTATCGCGGATAGGTATATGGACATTTTAATCGATGTTTATTAACAACGTCCAATTATTTCTGAGAATCAGAGATCCAAAATAACCGTTATTTTAAGTATTTTTTTTGACAAAGAATCCTTCAGTAAGAAATTTCTCAAAATACAAAACGATTAAACGATATGACCTTCAACTCTCCTAATTATGAATGACCATCATGAACGATTAACATTTTTTTTCGCCAACAATAAAATTCGGCTCGTCGATAATGATTGTCGGTAAAGGAACAAAATTTCGATCATTTTACCGGCAACGAAAATTCAATTTCCGTCGTCGATAATGGTTATTCGTAAGCAAAACAAAATTCCATCATCGATAATGATTACCAGTAATCAAAAAAGTTTGGATCATTGGTAATGGCTCTTCGTAATGAAAGCTTTTTAATCAGAACAGTCAACTTCTTGCACGATGACTTTTTAAGTGACCATTGTAACTGTTAACGAATGAACAAACAGTTGATGTCTACTAAGAACATAGAATTAACGACAGGCTAATGATTAAAAATGATGCTTCGTATCAAAGTTGATTAAATTACAAGTATGACGTATTAACACGTTCACGCCGGCGTGCACCACCGGTGGCTCACGCTCGAGTTTCCCATCAGACAGCGTCCACCATCGGCGGCTTACGCTCGAGTTTCCTATCAGACGGCGTGTACCACCGGTGGCTCACGCTCGAGTGTGCCATCAGGCAGCGTGTACCACCGATGACTCACACTTGAATCTTCCATCAGACGGTGCATACCATCAAAAATGTAGTTTAACAACTAGAGAAAATTGCCATATAGTTGAAAATTTAAATAATAGCGAATAGAAAATTTCAAAAATAGAGAAACACAAACAGCAGCGCTGGTGTGTACGTGTCAAACAATGAACGGGGTAATCGTTACTTACACACAGGAAAATACTCAAAATGTTCGAAACGGTAATTAAAATACAAGAAATGAAATGTCGTTATACAGGGTGGTTGGTAACTGATGGTACAAGCGGAAAGGGGATGATTCTACGCGAAAAAAGAAGTCGAAAATATAGAATAAACTTTTTTTTTTTTTTGTTGGGTAGATGATACATTTACACTGTACATGTGAATGTGTGTGTAAGCGTTAGAGGGCGTCCAGGTCTTAAAAGTCGAAAATATAAAATAAACTTTTTTTTTTTTTGTTGGGTAGATGATACATTTACACTGTACATGTGAATGTGTGTGTAAGCGTTAGAGGGCGTCCAGGTCTTAATGGAGACAAAAGACTGTTGCCAGATGTTAGAAGAATCTGGAAGAGTCCGTTGAGAACAAGCGTGCGTGCAAGGAGGTTATCGAGGTCTTCAGAGTGTAATATATATGTATAGCTGTTGTGTGTGAAATAAAGTAAACTATTCGTATTTCCGAATCCTTTCTTTACCTTAACATTTTTAAATTTTTCCATCGAGACAACGATCTACAGTGAGATCCGTTATAACGAGACGTGATAAAGTGCACGCGTACCGAGCGGAAATTCAAAGTCGATTTTCTCGAAAACAAAGTCTCAAACGAAAAATGTTTATTCTATATTTTCGACTTCCTTTTTCGCGTAGAATCGCCCTCTTTCCGCTTGTACCACCAGTTACCAACTACCCTGTATAACCATAAAAAGCCTTCCTTTGATTTCGTTCTACGAAACTCTGAAACAGTCAATCCGAATTCTTAAGGCTTTGGTTCACGGATTCGCTATATTTTGAACCAGACTACGTCTAATTCCAAATTCCGAGAAACTCGTGGAAACTGTGAAGCGCGCTTTGTACTGAATACACTGCCACTAAATACGTCGAAAGTCCGTTTAAAATCGCGTTTACGTTAACGCGGTGTTTGAGTGGTGCGAATTACGAGCACGCTTCGACGTCGAGACGTCGGGTTGCAGCCTGAAAAAACGGTTGGAAAAGAGGCGGCGACGTTGCGCAGACAGAGCTGCAAAAGAAAGAAAAAGAGGAAAAAGGCAAAACGTGGCCCGGGGTGAAGTTAACGAGAAGGAAGGAAGGGCGGTTGACGTATCCCTTTCGCGCGCCGAAGAGCAGCCGGAAGGGAGAAGTGGCCGATGCCGTGGCCGGGGCTGAAATTCGAACCTGAGGAAACCCGACAAACGCCGCGTCGATTCCAGGGGTTAAGTTAAGCTCCTAACGCCTACCTACTTAACCAGTTAACTGCGTTTGACGAGTATACACGTCAAACAAAAACTATTCCGCTACGTTTGACGTATATACTCGTCGTCGCTTCTATTTATTTACGCACTCCATAACCTAACTCCATGAGAAATTTTTAAAAGTAAATTCCGCAGTTAATTGGTTAAACACCGGCTGGTAAAACTTGTGCGACAGATCTCAGTTTGCGCAGGACAAAATCACCGCTAATTTGTCAAGAAAACGGGACGATCTAGCCGATAAATAGAAAATTGAGAATTTTCATACGTCCAACCGACGATAGGTCCAATATCCATACGATCGCCGATGTTCAAACGGACACGAGGCGAAAAACAATTATTCAGAAATTTCCTTCGATGTTTTCAAATCGATCGGTATAAAAAAATTCACGCGACGAAATTTCCTTCCAGAAAAGATAAAAGTAAAGTACCATATATCGCTGTGTGTACGGTGGTACGTAAAAATGACACTGCCACTTTTATCATTTTGCCCGGGAAAATTAAAAAGAAATAAAAGGAAATTAAATCAAGGGGAAATTATTGACCGCTTCAACGCACGGGTGGAAGTTCTAAAAATGCACAAGAGTGTTATGTGTATCATCTTCTATGAAGGTGTGCTCGTAGCTACCACTGTACAAAAGATTTTATCTCACCAAGTATACAGTGTACAGTGTATATCAGTTGGTATTGTGTAATGGTAAATAGAGTTGGACATAAAATCGATGATTTTTAGGAAATCGTATGGGAAATTTGCGTAAGTTTTCTCTACTATATGCGTCGTTTAAAGAACACAGCGATTCCATCGGTCGACCTACAAGGTTCTTCGATTAAAATACAGAGCGTAGTACCATCGAGAGTCGTTGAAGCCTCTTAACGAGAGGAAAGACCACTCGTGGATAGGGTGGCTCTCGAAGAACATTCTTTTCAATTATAAAAATTTTAACGCTGTTAAAAGCTATCGAATATTTAGGACGTAAATAAATTAGTTGATTTAAACAAACGGAGAGAAAATACTGCGGAGATATAAAGACAGAGCACGCGAGCGCAAGAAGCGACAGAAATAAAAAGGAATAAAAAGAAAATGCTGCATAGAGATCTTTAACAATGCATGCACATTCGCACAGCAAATACGCGAGTGTAAGATCGATCAACGAGCAACGTCGGTGCGTATTCTTCTTGATCAGACAAGAACAAAAGACGCTTCTGTGCAGCGTTCTCTTTCTGCTGCCATATCGCATCCACTTGTAGGGTAACATATGGCTCGTATTCTCTATCTTTATATCTCTGTGAAAAAGAACGAAGGATCTGCTTTTAGTAGCGCGCCATCTTATCATCGGAGGATTGAAATTTAAGCCACACGTTCACCACTCGTAAGTCTGCCATCTATCCACCGATATATCTATGTATGCGAAAAGCTAAGCAACATCTACAACGTTCTCACGCAACGTTTTTTTGTAACGCATGCAGCTGGGTTGTAAATGGTCACGGAATCGTCGTGTTTCTTAATTTCATTTCGTTTAGCCCTTCTCAAGTTTCGACAGCCTGCAGCTCGTACAAAGTTGGCCGTATAAAAAATCTGTCCAACACACGCAAATTGTTTCCAGCAGATTTCTAGCCTGCCGACTATCGTATAATTTCGAAGTTCCATTCGAGCCTGGTAATTACACAGGTCAAATTTCAAACAAATCTGCGTGTGTTAGTGACAGTGGAAAGCGAGTATCTTACACGTGTGTTGCATAAGTTGAAAATTGTTTGAAAAGGTATGAAATACGTGGGAATGTAAATCAATGAAAAACGTAATTAAATATATATACGAACCTCGTTCTTTACTCTCACTGTAGAAGCTATAAGAACGTTTAGCGCAACTGCGGGTATATTTCGCAGAGATAACAAAGGTAATTACGCGATCAGTTAATGACCCTACTTGACATGTTTTTTTCCACGACTTTGCTAAACCATCGCTTCCTATACAAAAGAACGAGACGAGTGCTCGACCGAATTCTCGAAGACGAGGAAAAAGACTGACTCACCGATGTCGTTGGACTGTCGACCCTTGCCATCCGAATTCCACTCTTCCTCTGCAACAATAAAAGGAGATACGAGTCTATTAGCGTGGAAGCTACGAAACGAGAAGATCGTCGACGAACGCGCTAAAAAACGATAGACAAAAGAACGGTTTCGAAAAGTTGGGTCTTGCGGCGTTTCGTTACCTCGCCGTGTACGATGCTAATTAGATTCGAATTTAATTGGCGAGCGCGCGACAAACTTCTCCTAATTGGTCGATGAATATACCTTCTTGCGAGAGCTTTGAAAACTTGCGAGATGCGATCGAGCTGTCGAGTTTCGAGCACCGAAAGGTAGCCTGGAATCTTGACTGATCAACGATATCTGGCAACCGAGAGTTCTGACGAAAGCTCCCTTAATCCCATCGCAGGATCAAACGATAATTCACCAGGGATAATAAGAAACTAAGGTTCACTGTTTCGCCAAGTTTCGCCATTATTCGCTAGTTGTACAAAAACGGAACTATAATTGTCCAACTTCAATTTGCTGGATAGTTTGTAAATGTTCGACGCTCTTGAAAGCGTTGGTCAGAATTGGCAAGGATTAACAGCTAGGCATACTGGCAACTAAATGATTGCGGATTTTGTCATTCGCTGGTAATGACAAAATCCGCAATCACTTAGTTGCCAACCCAATATATCATAATACGTGTATATTACGTACATCGTTGACAGTTTCACCCTATGCGCAGCACCAAAATACCACGTTACCTAAAAGTTCCATTATTATTCAGCCATTCTCATCGTCTATTAATTCATGTACACGTGGCAGGCTCTATTACATATATTAGTCAAGGAACCTTAATTTCTGATCATCCTACGTACGCTTCCTTCCAACGTGACTAGCTCGCTCGCGGGGATAATTGGAAGGCGAGTCGTTTGCCTGAAAATTATTCGGTGCTCGACGGCAACGGCTGCCAGCACAGCTGAAACCTCGCAGCTCGAGAAACAAGGAGAAGGGAAGAGAGCAGAGCGAGATAGAAATGGGGAGCGCGGCGCTTAGTTGCACCCATGAACGTAAGGGCGAGTACGTGTGCTGGTTGCACGAGCTAGGTACATATATATGCATCCTGCATATTTCAGGAACAGAACACGCCGTTTCTGCAGAGGGACGACGGTCTATGCGTCGCGTAAATTTATAAGGATCCAGCGTTCTCGCTACTTCCGCATTCTTAGCCACGCGGGAGATATGAATTTAAATTTATCGACCCTGTCGACCCATTTTCCCAGAGTTGCAGGGTTAATCCGCGAAGCGGACCGCTTGTCCCCGTGGCCAGGACCTGCGCAAATTCTCAGAGTAAAAGCATAGCCAGTCAGGTTTAGGTCACGTTACGTAGCTCACTATTCGGCTGACTACTTAAGTACAAATTATACTTATCTATAATAAGTATTAACTTATTATAAATAATTAGCCATGTTACCGCGCCACGCCAGAAAAATTACTGAAAATTCTCAACGCGAGAATTGATTGTAATTTTAATAAATATTAAAAAAGAAAAAAAAAACACTATTCGGCTGACTATCAAGTTAAGTTAGGGTAGAGGGCGCGTACAGCTGCTGGTCGTTTCACTGCGGTGAGCAGACCCGTTTGTTTTAATCGTTTTTATTCTCTCGGTCAGCTGAATAGTCAGCTACGTTTTCATCCTCGCGGACCTGTGTTCCAAATAGGATTAAGATTTATTTCGATTTTTCTCGGTATATTGAAAACGCTGGCATAGGAAAGGCACTTTTCACGACGCGGTCAAGACGCGAAACGCTGATACGATGGCCTTTTACAAGCATCTGGGATTTAATAAAATCGAGACAACGTTTTAATAAAAGCGCTCTGCCAGATAGCAAGATTTCCATGACAAACATCTCGCGCGAAAACGCCCTCCGATAAACTCTCTTTCCCTCTGAAAGTCCTGCAAAATCTAAAAGTCAAAAGGTCGGTGTATTTACGGAATGAAAGAGGGAATGGGACGAGAAGAGGGGAGGAAAAGGATGGCTCGAGGCTATGCCGCTCGCGTTAGCTTTTTCTCTGCTCTCCTCCTTTCAACCCTTTCGTCGTTTCGCGCTCCTCGTAACCTCGTTTACGATACGGACGCGTCGCCGTTTTCGTGTCGCCTAAGCGATCCTCTTTTCGTTCATACGCGACCGCCGGAAGAGAGTCTCGTTACCGTCAGTATCATAGCCTGTAGGAAAACAGGTACATTGATGCGTCAGAAAGTGCAATGTTTCTAAAACCACCTACTTTATAGCATCAAAGTTGGTACGCGACGAGAAACATGAATGGTCGAATGAAATTTTCGCAATTTTTATTCTTAATCACCGTAACAAGTGGGCGATATTTCAAGGGCTGATTCATCATTCATGAACGATGAAAGAGCGCATAAACGCGAGTTTATCGTTTGGAAGAAAATGTTTGCGTATTTTCAAAGTACGATAAATACGTATTTCTCGTACCAGTTTATATCGCAACCTGCCTCCATCGTTCTTGGATGGTGAATCAGTATTCGAATATTGTAGGATGTTCGACTCGCTTTAAAAAATCAATTCCGAATGGAATCGTGAGAACCGACTGTTTTAAAAGTCCCAGAAAATCGACATCAAGGAATTGATATAAACAGAAACAAAAGATAAGTGTTAGGTTTCGATTGGGCGTTACTTTATCCAGCCGCCGTGAAGAGGCCGCTAGAAACGCGTACTGTGTCACGGATGTACGATTCTAGACAGAATTAGTGGTATCGACAGTTCTTTGCAAATATCTCGATAACTAAGATGGTTATACGTGTAGGAGAAAGTTGTTCAGTATCATGCCCTCTCAACAACGTATTAACGAATCATCGAAATCGAAGATGACCACAGCTTTCTAAATGAGTATCTTTTAACCTCTTAGGCACTACGCGCCACTATAGTGGCTCATTCTGCTGGCGGATACACTCACCGTCTGAACTAAATGATCTTTTTCATTTGTCTTACTCCACGCTCTTTTTGCCCTGGCAACGTTTTATAACAGTGTTGGCAATATACAGGCAGAATATAAAGGGTGGTTGGTAACTGGTGGTATAAGCGGAAAGGGGGTGATTCTACGCGAAAAGAGAAATCGAAAATATAGAATAAACATAAAGGAAGTGAAAAGAGTTGCTCGATATTTCAAGAGGGCAACAAATGGAAAGTAATTACACGGACTATAAAATGAAACCACGACGTTAATTGGATTTGCAGACGTAGAATGAATAGAGGGCAAAGACAATAGAAAATCTAATGGTGGATATCTTTTCCAGTTTTTCACAGGTTCTGTGAGCTGGGGCTTTAAAATTATTCTATATTTTCGGCTTCTTTTTTTGCGTAGAATCACCCCCTTTTCGCTTGTACCACCAGATATCAACCACCCTGTATAATTGAGAATACAGTATTTATGCTTTATGCTCTACGTGTTCTATATCAAACTATGACCAAACCATGATTGTTCTTATTTGTAAGTACTGTGTTTATAAAAGCGAACTGATTTTTCCATTTTTCTTAACGATTTTGAATAAGTATTATTAGTCTGATTTTCAACAAATATTGAAATACAATTGGCATTAATTTATCCTCCCTTTATTTCATAATATGTTCCGTTTTGAATTTTGTAAATATCATTCTTACATTTCTTTTATAATCTTTTTCTCAAAATTTGCCAATTTACATTAAAGGTAAAGTACAGTTATGTTATATATTATGATATATATTATATAGGGTGGTTGGTACCTGGTGGTACAAGCGGAAAGGGGGTGATTCTACGCGAAAAGAGAAGTCGAAAATATAGAATAAACATTTTTTTTAATCTTTTTTTTTTAATTTTTCCATCGAGACAACGATCTACAGTGAGATCCGTTATAACGAGACGTGATAAAGTGCACGCGTACCGAGCGGAAATTCAAAGTCGATTTTCTCGCAAACAAAGCCTCAAACGAAAAATTATTATTCTATATTTTCGGCTTCTTTTTTTGCGTAGAATCACCCCCTTTCCGCTTGTACCACCAGTTACCAAGCACCCTGTATAGTCTTTGTTTTTAGTACGCCAGTGCTAGGTATCAATTGTTGCTTTTCGTTAATTTAAATATACCATTGTTAGATGCTGTTTTTAACATGCTGATTCGTGTTCTTATAATTTTTTAGTATCTCCAATCTCAAAATGTCGCTTCAAAATAGAAAACGAAGAGCAATTTGAAAAACACTATCATGCTATGAGTATGAAAATTGTGACGTGAAAATTGTGACGTGAAAATTGTGATATGTGTCGTACCGTGCATTAAAATATATCACATACAATTGTATTCTTAATTATTAAAGTAAATTATTAAAGTTAAAGTCTATGCATCATATCGCTAAAAAAAATGATAATTTACTTATTAAAATCATCATTGCAATGTGCTTGCGTAGAGAAGAAAATTATCCGTCGCACGTTGCAGTGCTGTATCTCTTACGCGTAATTCCGCCGTACCTAAGAGGTTAATCTCTGGAAATGTTAAACTGTAAGTAAGCGTAAACCGCGTTCTTACATGTACATTCAATCGTATAATTAGAAAAGCAAAAAGATATTCGTGTATCTTTCGGGCAAATGTACGTAAGCATAAAATACCATGACTGTACACACTTGAACCACGATAAAGTTATCAAGCGAAATTACTGCACGTGTCCGTGCTAGCCTTCAGTCAAGTAGTTGCGGCGAGGAACCTTCCTTAGTAACGCTAAAAATATTCAATTCTCAATTTTTAAAACAAAGAATCGGCTCGGGTGGAAACTGTAGAGATTTGATTATCTGGAGAATCGGAATCGAACATCCCTAGTCTGAAATACTGCCCACGTGTTAGGAGACACCCTGTATGTACATTGCATAGACTCCAACAACGAGAGATTAAAAGTTTGACTGAGATCTTAGAGAAAGTCCCTAGATACGTAGTGTTCTCTTCGCAGGAAATATCCGCGTCCGTGTTTCTACCGATCAGACTCCCGCATGGGAACGAGAAGACTCGAGCGGAGATTAGGCGGATGCGCGAGAAATTCTTGCGTTTCGTGAAACGTCTCGCCGAACACTTTTTTTCACTCTCCGTTAGATAAAGCTAGCGGAAGAAACAAACGAGTCGTTTTCTTTCGTATCGGTCGTCTGTAATCCCATAACGCGCGCAATTTTCAAATACGTCCGACTTTTTGAGAAGAGAAAAACCGAACCGATAACTGCAGATTTCGCATAAATTATTATTCATCGTCGCCAGCGTTAAGGTAGAGAAAAAATACACGTAACAGAAATATTTCGCAGAATCTAAACAATTTTTTATCGTCACGAATGTTTCCTTTTTATCTGCTTGTGACGACGAAGAATAATAGAATGCCAGTCATCCTGATTACATGCCAAAAGCTACTACGGAATCGGAGAACTGATTCGACGAATATATCTCACAGGCAATCAAGGACAACGTTTGTAATATTAAGAAATTGTTTGACGTTAGCTTTAACCATTCACAATGCTTCCTGTTATATTTCTTTTTTCATGTATCTTAAAAAGTATCGTAAAAGCATTTACACGAAAGTTGCGTTAAGAATTTGGTTACGCCTCTTGTTGTAAAAGTAGGTGAAAATAAATAGATTTGAGGTTAACCGCGAAATTCTTAGGAAGCGCCACTATGGTTACCTGAAGATTCGGAATCTGATCCTGGCGTGGGGCTAGCATCCACGCTGTGCCTAGATCCCTGGCAACATTCGCTGCACTTGCTGCACATTCTGTCTTGCGACTCGACACTCGAACGAGCGGTATATCCCGGACAAGGATCCTGTTCACTTTTTCGCACTAGATGCACCCACACGGCGGCGTATCGAGACGATCGGTTATCGATAGGCGGATGGTCTCATCGTTCCGTGAAAGACAACCTGTCCGAACAGCAGCCGGGAATTTCGACGATCGATCGACACCGCCGTAACCACTCGATTTTCTCGACCACTACCACCACCACCATCACCACCACAAACACTAACGCGGCCCTTGAAACCCGGTCAATCTGATGGAAAACGGTTTTTTACTCCCGGCATTGGTTCGCCCTCGCGGTCCTGCCCTCTATCGGCCGCTCGACCAACTACAATCGAGAATCGCGATTTTGCGCGGCATTTCGAACGTCAGATGCCAATGACGATGGGACGACGAACAAATTTATCAAGCGATGTTCATTCTCGCATTCATTTCTCCGTATATATTATTTCAAATTCTATCAAGTAACGAATCATAGAAGAATAGTAACGAAAATACAAAAATCTCCTAACCTCTGATTAATATTTAATAACTAAACGGTCAATCGATATTTCTTTATCAGCAATCTGTGTCCAGTTTATGGATGAGTAGTGTGTCGCTTACCTCGATAATCGAGAGCTACCTAACGAAGTTTTTAATATGTAGGGCAAAAGATTTTTCAGTACTTCGTCGTTTCTCAGATTTATCGATTTAAGCCTAATCGTAAGAAAGGAGGAGTTTATTTCAAACGTCGAAACTGAGTAGGTGTCCAAAAAGACGTAAAGTAAGGTATCCTGCACCGTGCGATACAATCTTATATCTCGAGCGAGAACTTCGGCAGTTTCAAAGGGGGAAAGTTTCTCAGTCGAAGATCCGCTTGAAGCGAAGCGATCGAACCGTAAAGAAACATACGTCGTTCGTAATTACGATCAAGTACCTCTCAAATCCAGTGACGCGTAAAATTAATTGTCTCTACCTCGCAAGTTTAAGCCCACGTCGCTCTATAGTCGTGTTCTCGAGGCAACCTCGTGAACCAAAGAGATACGACTGAACGTATCTGTGATCCGTGCGCTGGTGAATTTGTGCCGCGGAATCTATCGTACACGTGCAGGTAGTAAAGGGCTAAAGGCAAAGTGGCTGCAGAGATTAGTTTCAGTATGGAGAAACGCGTCTTCCGACCGCTACCAGCGTCGTTAAAACGTTGAAATTTTCCCATCGGGTCGAGGCAATTTACTCTGGTGGAAGGAAACACAATAATTGAAGCGAAATAGAAAGAGCGGTTGGACGTGGACACGGGGTGGAAGGGCGCGGCAGAGATCAAAGTAACAAAGCAGGAAGAGCAGAATCGCGGTTAATCGTATATCGGGATAAACGAAATTCAGAGATATCGGGCTGAGCTTAAATTGAACGTTGTTACGAAACGTAATACGATCCGCTGTGCTGCGAACGACATGAAATTAACTAGTAACCCGGTTCGGTGGAGGAACAACGACGAATCACCTCGTTGCGCTCTCACGGAAATCGATCGTCGAACGCAACGATGGCAATTCGCAATTACGCGAGAGGCATTTTGCGGGCCAGCCCGTCAATCGATATTTCTTTATCAGCAATCTGTGTCCAGTTTATGGATGAGTAGTGTGTCGCTTACCTCGATAATCGAGAGCTACCTAACGAAGTTTTTAATATGTAGGGCAAAAGATTTTTCAGTACTTCGTCGTTTCTCAGATTTATCGATTTAAGCCTAATCGTAAGAAAGGAGGAGTTTATTTCAAACGTCGAAACTGAGTAGGTGTCCAAAAAGACGTAAAGTAAGGTATCCTGCACCGTGCGATACAATCTTATATCTCGAGCGAGAACTTCGGCAGTTTCAAAGGGGGAAAGTTTCTCAGTCGAAGATCCGCTTGAAGCGAAGCGATCGAACCGTAAAGAAACATACGTCGTTCGTAATTACGATCAAGTACCTCTCAAATCCAGTGACGCGTAAAATTAATTGTCTCTACCTCGCAAGTTTAAGCCCACGTCGCTCTATAGTCGTGTTCTCGAGGCAACCTCGTGAACCAAAGAGATACGACTGAACGTATCTGTGATCCGTGCGCTGGTGAATTTGTGCCGCGGAATCTATCGTACACGTGCAGGTAGTAAAGGGCTAAAGGCAAAGTGGCTGCAGAGATTAGTTTCAGTATGGAGAAACGCGTCTTCCGACCGCTACCAGCGTCGTTAAAACGTTGAAATTTTCCCATCGGGTCGAGGCAATTTACTCTGGTGGAAGGAAACACAATAATTGAAGCGAAATAGAAAGAGCGGTTGGACGTGGACACGGGGTGGAAGGGCGCGGCAGAGATCAAAGTAACAAAGCAGGAAGAGCAGAATCGCGGTTAATCGTATATCGGGATAAACGAAATTCAGAGATATCGGGCTGAGCTTAAATTGAACGTTGTTACGAAACGTAATACGATCCGCTGTGCTGCGAACGACATGAAATTAACTAGTAACCCGGTTCGGTGGAGGAACAACGACGAATCACCTCGTTGCGCTCTCACGGAAATCGATCGTCGAACGCAACGATGGCAATTCGCAATTACGCGAGAGGCATTTTGCGGGCCAGCCCGTACACCCGGAGACTAATGGGGTTGGGGCGGCGGCGGTGGCCAGGGGGTGGCGATGACGCGCGCGCTTCCGCCACCTCAAATTCGATGTAATTCGGTGGCTGGAATTCGCGCAACTGCGCGCCAACGCTGGATTTCCATAAACGACCGGCCGAAATTCGTCTTGGAACTGGGTTAAGCGGCGTGTCCATTGTGCCGGCCTATCGTCCATCGAACCATTCGTTGCCCTTTAATCGTCATTATCATGCAGCCGACGATTTGGTTAATTGGCTGATCCTACAGTCAAGCGCACCACTGAACTAACAACTGAGCATTTCGCGCCAGTCAGTTTTTATCGCGGTGAACGTTAGAGCCAGATAAAAACCGTTACTTAGCTTCCGCGATACAAGCGGAGATTATAAAAGAGCGTAACTGTATACTGCATTCTATACTGTGCGTTTCAAAAGTATTCTACTCGGCTCGATGTACCGTTAATTCGAGTTCGATTATGGTTCTCCACTGCAAACGAAATCTTCTCCGAATCCACTGGTCCGTTCGTTATTCAAGGAAAGACGATGTTGCACGATGTTTGCGAGCGATATGACGAGAATCGATAACTTTCGGCAACATCTCTCGTGAATGATGTAGGGCGCGGTAGGACGATGAGACGAGCGAACGTTTCCTCGTGGCAATTTGCGAAATCGCAGAACGAAGCGCGATCACGTGACTCTTAAGTGGCGATTAAGCTGAAGTTTGCAACAGACGCAGGGAGAAGCTAGCGACGTCTGTTCTCGAGTCAGCGACTTTCTTTCCGCGTTCGACTCTCCTCGGTTAAGAGGCTTACCGAACGAGAAACGCGGGATAGAGCAAAGGTTGGCGAAGTGGTTGGAAAAACTAGCCGAGATTCTCGACGATCCGCCACCGATTATACATCGCGTGTAAGTCGAGCAGGAATAATCTCCTCGCCAGAATAAGCAACGCGAGTGTAGTGTTGGTGTCGTACGGTTTCATGCCGATTACCATAAACGCGCGTTTCCTCGTAATAACGTTAATTACGGACTAATAACGGGTCCGTCGAAAACGTCGGAACGAGAGAGAACAATCGATCGCTGTTCTGCAAGCCCGGCCAGGTGTATTCGGCAAACTGCAAAGGCCGTAATTAACCAATCGGAATTATCCCAAGTACTATTTGTGGTTTGAATTACGCACAGTAAATTGAAAAAGGTTTTCTTGGAATTAAACTAAAATTTACCGGTGATGTACATTCACGCCCAAAAGTCTTAGCATAGCTTTCATTTTTGATAAAAACTTTAATATTTAATATATATATTATGAAGACAAATTGTACATTTTTGTTCTTAATCTCTTATCTTATTTTATTGCTAAAACTTTGCTGATTCTACTATCTGATTATCACGCAAATAAAGCTTCAAAATGTAATTCGTATAATGTTCTTCAAAATTGATAATAATTCTATAAGAAATAAATGTCGGTAATTACTTGCATTTTTATATTATTGGGTCGGTAACTAAGTGATTACGATTGACACGAGGTACATCTAGCGTACCGACTTCGATGATTTTTAAATACGTTAGAGAAGTCAACATTTTGCACACCTTTTTCCTATACATCTAACCGTCGCACGTTCTTGGTTTCCGAGAGAATCGCAGAAATCTGTCGCTACCATTATAGTGAATTCAACGTACAATTATCCATATAAATCTATCCATATAAATCCATATAAATGAATCCATATAAAATCTATATAAGCAAAAGATAAGAATTTAGGTTCAGATAGGTTGTTATTTTATCCGGCCGCTGTAAGGCACCCGCCGATTAATACTAGCGCACAATTGCAGGTAGAATTCGCTGTACGATACCGACCATTGCTGTTTTTCCCAATATCTCGGAAATGAAGACCGAGCGGCGGTTATACGTATAAGAAATAGTGCAATATAGTGGAATAAATATAGGAGATGGTAGCGCAAAATGTTGATTTCTACAATGTATCGAAAAATCATGGAAGTCTACTCGTAAACAATTAACCGAAAAGTAGAATGTGTTGTGCGATACAAAATGACTGCTTCTTAAGTAGGTCTATAAACTTGAACAGAACGTAATTTATGGCACCCTTGAGTATTTAACTTTCTCTTCTTGCGGTTGACGCTGGCAGAAACCCAACGATCGTTGAAAGCTTCGCGTTTTCTTGCACGGTGCGCGTTACGCGAGATGCCGAAAGAAGAGCCGCGATATCCGATTACTGGTCGGTGAAGAATAAACCGATCGGGCAGGATGTGATCAATCCGTGGTGTTCTTACACCTTGTGGCTGTGGTGTGGCTTGCGTGCTGCCATCTGTTCGTGCTAATATGCGTGCGTGCGTGCATGCGTGCAAGCCTTAAAATACGATAGATGACGCAACGCGTAAATCTAGAAACGTCTCTGACTTCCGGCAGGATCCATTGGAAGCTAAAGAAGCGTGATGGCGCGCCTTCCTTCTTTACGTTCTGCTTCTGGCAGTGGCGCGTGCCGATCGAACATCGTGACCATGTGTACTGGCGCTGGTCTTAGGGTGAAAACAAAGCGAGAAAGTTCAGGTGGATGTATAACAGCTAAATATTCAGCCACATGAGAGAAGAAAGCAAGTGAAACAAACGAGAGGCGACTCAGTTGACTAACGGCCTTAATTAACCGCAAATAATTTTATTCCGTCAGTTTGGTAGTTGGCCGATCTGACTAACGCTGTTCGCAACGCATTCCCAATATCATAAAATATGCTTGCAATATTCAAATTCGGGTAATTTCCGCTGCTACTGCACATATTCGGCCAAATGAAAGCACGTTATGCTTCATATTGGACGAAAGCATCAGAAAATCGAGTTATACCGGGTGTTTCACGTTACCGTGCAGAGCGCGCGTGTGGTGCGCGGAGACCGTAAACGGTATCGGATTTTTATAACGACAACTTATTTTCACAGCTTTGATATATCGTGATTGTTAGAAGTTTCTGAGTCAAAGCGCAATCCTGTTACCGTCGAAAACGTCGAGAGAAAGAGTTTCGGAGAAGAAAGATTTACCCGACAGTGACAGCGTGTATCGCGTTTCACGACGTGCTATATTCGACAAATTCTTGCGAAAGGAGTTTTATCAGCGCGTAACCGGCAATCTGGAATCCACGGAACTCTAATGATCTTTCAAAGTAGAACGCAGATTCGAAATTGATACGGAGAGGACTGTTTCGAAAGTAATTGGACGAAGGGAATCAGCGTCGCGTTTTCTGTCGCAACTCGGTCGACACTCGTGCCACGCTGGATAATTGGAGACGAGTCTTTCCACGAGCTTAACTTCGTTTGTGCTTCTCGCGTCTCCTCGTCGCACCACTTCTACCACTTGCTTTTTTCCCTTGTCTCAACGAACGACAAGTTGTCTCTTCTTTTCCACCAATGTAACGAGAAGATCGCGAAATTAATTCGTTCACCGTGAAACTACAAACTCTACTCCTCCCTAGTTGCTTCCTAGCACCAGTCCGCTACTCTCAACATGTTCGGTCGTTAAACCAAATTAATCTGTTCGTAGTAATTTTCAAATCGAGTTCAGAGTTACGAAACGCATGATGTTGTGCATTATTAGCAAGAGAAATTGTTTAGGTGTTTTGAAATGAGAACGAATGGTTCGTATTTCAAACAGTATATCGACCAAACGGCGTATTAAAATCGTTTCTTCTTATAACAAGCAACTAATGAAATATCAGTAGCCGAATCGTGATAGTTTCAACAATTTTGGCTGTAGAACGCGATGGTAAACGTGACGTACGTCTTCGCGTAACCAGGATAAACGTAACGGCTTTGCGACAACATTGCACGAGGCCGTGGCATTTTTTCTCGCTTATTTCCACGCAATTTAACGCCATGACATTTAGTTGGTCGTGAAGCTGACACCGACTGAGATAGGCAAGTACTTCTAGTTCTGTCAGCCATCCATGTTCTTAGAAAAATTGTAAATTCATAACGCGAACTTCATTGTCAATTTTCAACGTCATTGAATTTTCGTGATAAAAATCCGGTAAATGTAAGATGAGACACGTAAAATTTACGACTCGCTTTGACGCTAAATTAAACGCGTAACAAGAACACGAATGCGCTTCACCACGAAACATCATAAAATAATATTAACGCGACAAATGGTGATCGTAGTTTGATCAAAGACGTTGGAAAGACCAATTCGTGAGGCTAATCTGAATGCGCGGACAACCGATATGACGTTGCGAAGACGACGTGCACGAAGAGAGGACACCAGGTTTCGACTCGGACGAGTTGGTCGCGACTCGACGAACAAAACCTAGCGAACGAGGGGTGGGGTAAAAGGAAGGAAACGTAGCAGGAGGAAGAAGAGAAGAAAAGGGGCGGTAAGAGCAAAATGAAACGAGACCACTCCGCTTACTGACTGCCGTTCTTTCTCGTTCGCGACGCTACGATTCTTTTTGTCTTGGCGACGCGCCGTACCTCTTCACCGGCCTACGAGTAGTTTAGAAGAGATCGTTAACGCCGCTGAATGCACAAGACGAAAAGAGGGACGCGACGAGAAAACCAACAACCAGGAGCATCGCGTAAACGCGATGAATTGGAAACTGCGATTCGACTTCGCTCACAAGAAATTCCTTTTCCTTGCGACATATCGTTAGATGAATCGTCGTCCGCGACCAATGCGACATCTACAGAGGAATAAAATAACTTCTAGCGCTTAAAGCCTGTCCCCCGGTTTATCGAAAACGTATCTTAACGTTGTGTTGGAACGCAGCCTCTTGGTGAAGTTTTCGCGATTAAAATTTTTTTTTATCGATCGTAAAATCGAACGACCGGATTAAATCGAAAAGAGCACTTATTTTAAACTTAATACGATCATTCGTTGGAGAATAACGTCTCGCAGCTTCGAACGATTGGAAAAAAGCTAGTGGCTGTTAATTACGGTCGCCGCGCTTCTCGCGTTTCTCTGCCGATGCCAGACGTCGTTTTATCGTCGAGGCGAATCCGCGGGGCATTTGGCGGAAAGAGGATTGCGCCCTGAGCATGCTATGAACAAAGAAAAAGAGAAAAAAAAATGAAAAAGGGAGGAGGAAAAAAAGAAACGACGAGACGCGCTTTTCGAAGGTGTACGCCATCAGAACGAACAGAGAGTTGGGATATAAAAAGAGTCGCGGCGACGACGACGCCGGGCGTCGCGCCTCTACCGACGCAATCGACACGCTTGCCAAAGGGAGCGGAAACGAAAGCTTTCGTCCTGCAAATACGATGCACATGATTTTCCTCGATTCACGACCGATGATTATAGTCAAACCATGATCTCTTCTTTGGATTTTTGATTTAACCACATTTTCATAGAGAAACGTAACGTGAAATAGAGTAGCCCGTAGCAAAAGTTAGAATGACAATTTTCAACTCTTTTATGGTTGCTCGCTTGTTCGTGCAATACTCGATGCGTGTCAAAGTCGAACGTCACCTACGTCGTTCTCCTACAAAGATGATCTTCGACATGGAAGAAAATTCTCGTAGATCGAGAAAACGATCCTCCCATGGATCTCGTCCTCGTTTCTTTTTTTTCTTTTTTGTTTTTTTTTTTTGTTGTTCCATTTTAAAGCGAATCGACCGAGTACGCGCAACTTTTGGAGCGTGAAGGAACGCGCGAGTCTACTTCGCGTCCACCCGAATGGGCTTTCTACGGGTCAAGGACAATCGTAACGTGCCGTATAGCGCTGCCAGCAGGAAAATGGTTTATTTTTAAAATCACCACCACGTCCATGCAAATTTGCAGAGTAAAAACTACCGGATCGCCGATCGATCGTCTAAATATAATACAACGTGCCTTCTCGTGTCTGTCGCGGCCGGGAAACCGAGAAGCCGAGAAACCTGTCGGAGAGCTTATTTGTCCGTCGTTTAATCGTCACATAGACAACGACTAGGCAGGAAAACTAGATTTTTAAACGAAGTAACTTGATCCAAACTGCAGCACGACGTATGCGAATCGACGGCTAAAAAGTTAACACGAGTGCGTTTATGTCGTGTCTTTCTCGTGTGATTTTCATGTTGTAAAACCTTCGGGTTATCGTGGTCAGCGGATGCATTTACGTTAGGAAATTATATTAGGAATTTATACTTGTGGAAACGTTAAAAAATATCGCACAGATTTAAACGGCGTACAATTGACTTTTTTACGGGTCCGAGAAGTTGACGTCGACAAAGCGCAAACTTTTGTAAAAGAGCAAACGACATTCGCTCGTTCGCCCTTTAACACGTTGACTGCCACGCGTGTTTTCAACGAAATCTCCTTCAGGCCACGAGTGCCGCTGTACCAAGCGCACTTTGCTAGACTGCCACCGATATTTTAGATAACTTAAAATCCATGCCCTAACTCGTTACAATGTCGAAAAGAAAAATGGAAAACTTATTTCTTAGTGAGTCAAACAGCAGTGAAAAAGAAAGCTGTTAAGAGGCTTACGAGATAGCAGTGAAAAAGAAAGCTTTTACGAGGCTTACAGAAATTCGGATAGCAGCGATGAGGAAGAAATCAGATTTCCTAGAAATAGAAATATAAATAGAATTACATCGTCTGATTCTGATTCGGATATTGATAAGTGCAATCGTAGTGATACTGAATGTAACGAAGATACTGTTGACGAGATTTTACAAGAATTGGTCATCGAGGGAGAAAGAAGAACTGATGATACCGAAGAAAGTACAATTCAATTTGACGAATGAAATGAATTTAGTGGTTGGCAGAAATCATTTTTTTCCAGAGACAGACGGTCTCATTAGGCAATTACCTGGCGATGTTAATCCATATGACGTGTTCGAGCAGTTCGTTGATGACGAAATAATATATTTACTTGTATCAGAAAAGTGCAACAAGGAAGGATGTAAATATTAGAAGATTTAGAGAATTATTAGCTGGAAAATTATTAGGGTTGTCTGAAAATACAAAAAATCCTTGTCTTCGACGGAGTCGGCTTAATATCACCGTTCGAAAAAATGATTTCGCAAGAAGCATTAGTTGCGCGTGCAAACTATGTTATGACTAGTCGCGCGTGCAAACTATGTTATACGGATAAAAGACGTCGAACGGACCGATCAAAGACACGGGAGAATTTAAAGAAAACAACAACTTATTGTCCAAATTGTCCGACCAAACTCAGCTTTGTATAGAATGCTTCGAATTTTTACATTCTGAATAATTTTCTTAATAAATCATTTTCGTATTACTTTTATAACAATTCAATAGTTTTATCGCTTCCTGTGGAATATCTTTTCAAATACCTACGACGATCCTTCGCAAGTAGTCAAACAAGCGTCACCCGAATACGGATGACGCGGCCCTATCAGAAACTTTGCTGTCAGCCGAATATGGGTGACGCGACAGTGAACGTGTTAAAATAAAATTACGATCAAACAAAAGAATTCTTCATCGACATAGCCGCGAATATTTTTCATCGACTCGCAAGTGGAATACGATTGACCACGATTTGTCCAACGAATAATTTTCGTTTGTCCGCTTTCCGGAAGACCGACGAAAAGATTTCCATTGGACAAATCGTGGACAATCGTATTGCACTTACGAATCGATGAAAAATGTTCGCGAGAGCGTCGATGACGAATTCATTGATCCGATGGTAATTTTATTTGAAAGGATGGACGAACGAACGCTTTTAGAAAAATTTGCAGATGCGAAGTTCACGGATCTGGCTTCTACGTATCTGACGTGGGTGGCAACGGTGCGTGCACTATAACAAGATACACGAGCACACTTTCACGTGTTATAGGCTATCGTTCTATTTATCTGGATCCGATATAGTTGATCCATTTTGTAGATCATGCACTCTGGTGAATACTTAGAAGGCTGACAGAGTCGATACGTTTGCACGTAATGGCAAGTTGGTTGAAAACCGACCTCCACTGGGGGATTGAACGGTAATTTCATAAAATATAACGCGTCTCTGTGAGCGTTATTTTTTCCAGCCGTCCCATCTACGCTGTCTCCCAAGAGTATTGCCACTGTAGCACAACTTAACCGCTGCTCTCAATGCTTTTGAGAATAACCGTATGTACAATGTACATATTTTATCGTCACGTCCACGTAATTTCTCTATTCTTCGTACACATTGCAGGCCTCTCTCGCGAGCGATAAATAAATAACTAGGAAAGGGAAGAATAACGAGCGTTCACCGAAGCGCTGTCGGATACGCCTTCGAGTTGGGTCAAGGACACATGCGATGAATCGTCTCTCGTCCGCTGTTTAACCCTCGCGTCCGTTACGCTATCCGGTCACCGAGCAAGAGGAGGATGAATAATCGACAGGCGCGAAATGTCGAGCGCGCCAATTCCCAATTCTTGCTGTTCCATCGAGGAAACTCGCCACTTAGCTGAATCTGGTCGACACCGAAGGACATGGAGCGTTTAGAGCGCACGAAACAAGAGAAGAAGATGGGACGAGATACAGGAGCGTTTTAATAGAATACCGTGGGGCGGATAAAAGTTGGCAGAGACGGCGGCGGAAGAGGAAAGGCGGAGCCGCGATGGCAGAACCCGTTCTTCTCCCTCTCCTATCTCTACATTTTCCTCTTTTAACGATACGCTTCTTTCTACTTCTGTCTCTATCAAAACATACACGAGCTTCCTATGGATGATCGATCGGAGGAGCAATCGTACGCAGAAATATCTCGCTCGATGAACCAGCCACTCCGCGATCGCGAAGCAACGAACTTGTCTCGCATCGTCCGCAACGTCGCGCACTGTCGGCTCCAACGGACGGAACTCGAGTCGACACGTTCGATCTGCCGATGGATCGGTTCGAAACTCGCGCTCTACGAGTTGGCGTTCACAGTTGCAATTGCAGGTTGGCTGCCGATGCGACGCAACGCCAACTCCCACACCGCCAGCCGACTCGCCGTCCGCATGCACACTGACACTGACGCTCCCTACAAGCTTGCACCGCGTTACCCTCTTCTCCTCGCTTCTCCACTTCTCTCCTCTCCTCTCCTCTCCTCTCCTTTCCTCTCCTCTCCTCTTCGCTCCTCTTCTCTCCTCTCGCTGCTCCATGGCGTTCTGCGTTTCCTCCAACTCCCTCGCACTCGACGTTCTTCGTTGCTTTTGCAGTCCGCGCGCTCTCCATCCTCTCCTTGCCGACTCTGTCACCCTTCCATCTGTCTTTCTGCGTCATTCACCTCTGATCTTCTCTCTTCATCTTCAACGTCTTTCGTTCCGTTCTCCGTTCCATTGCTTCCCTTTTCTCTTTTTTCTCCTCTCCTCTTCTCTTCTTCCGCTGCCGTCTCTGGCTTCCGGTTTCTCGCGCATCGATTAGCCCTTGCTGGTTCGCTGCCAATCACGTCGTCTCTCCCTTTGACCTCGATCTTCCTTCACGAGGACCTCGCGTAGCATTCGTACGAGCAACTGCTGTACCAACGAACTCGGCTTCCCAACGATACAACGTTACGGCAATTTGGTCGTCGCAGTCTATCAACGACGAAACTTCACATTTTCGGATGGACATATTAGGTTGTCGGAAAAGACGAAGAAAATCTGTCGATGTTTTTAGAACGAAATGTTTTAAATCATCACTGTGTCTTGTCATATTACTTGTTTTATGTTTAACACATAAAAATTGCTATGCGATAAACAAAATATCCTTTGAAATACTCTTACTTTAAACCCATGCAAACATTCAGGACTTAAAGATTTCTGACATATAAGTTTTGATGAATTTTCAGTACAATTAATGTCATCTTTCATCTTTATTCGGAGCTGTAACAGATTTTAGTTTTCTATTTATGTAAAATGAATAAGAATATGAATCAAGAAATGAATAAGAATCAAAATGTTCATTTGTAGAGATAAGAATTGTCATGTTTGCGAAAACAAAGCAACGGTAATGCGTGCATATTCTAACAAATAGCTGACGACTCGCATTATTATGTGGAAAAGTATCATAACAAATATTAACAAGACAGCAAATGAGCTTCATTTGTTTATAATTATATTTAACTATATATTTATTATTTTAAATCTGCGTGTTAAAAAACTGTATAACCTACATTAATTTTGTACACACTGAGAACATGTAAATTTAATTTGAAAGGAATTTTTGCATAAATAATTAATGGAAAGGCTGGTAGTAAAGGTATTAGGTTGTCCGAGAAGTTTCTTTCGTTTTTATCAGGAAATAATAGACGCACAACGTCTTTTCTTTTATATTACTTTCTTGAATTACGTATAATGCATTTTGTTTTGTTGAGATAAACACCGTGACATTCCACAGACTTGGTTTCACGTTTGTACGAAGGTGCACTGTTGTAAAAAACACGTTTGCGAAAGAAAGATACTTTCCGGACAACCTAATATATTCTACATGGTAGAAAAATATATAGATGTTAGATATTCAAATAAAAAGCGTTTGTGGCCTTATGCGTTGGATTTTTTCAACTGCCACAGACCAGTGGAATGAAAAATGTCGATCGTCTGTCTGTTAAGGGACCAAGTGGATTTGGCCGAGTTTTATCCATTATTATTAATATTATTTTATTTATTATACTATTATATAGCATTAATCGAGGTACGTGTAAAATTTGCTTGCAATAGAGACATAAGTTTCCAACAATTTTTCAAATAGCCTTAAACGCACTAACATTGCATGCTACATGAAATAACGTAAATCCTTGGGGTAAATAAGACGATCGATTATGGAAAGTCGAGTTTATTTTGAGAATAAATTAAATTCTATCCAATAACAATTAATAGCAAATCTATTACAAATTTTACTTGGAAAATCGATTTTCCAAGTGTTAAATTACCGATCATCTCTAGTGATTTACTCACTTCAGTAAAATGGCTGCCGGTAAAACAAAGTAAAAGTAAAATATGTCGGTTGGCGGGAAGTTTGAATTCTATAGAGAATTTACATAGAAATTTCTATAAAATTTATCAAAAGTTTCCTACTGTTTCAAACAGAATTTAACTACGTAACGATATCAAACGTAATTGCACCATCGCAGCTGCTTATCGCTGCAAACTGTTCGATCGACGCTAACCGCGCAATCGAATCATCTTCGTCGTCTACTTTCGAACGGAAGTTGGTTTACGTCGTTCGTAGGGGCGGTGATCGGTTGCTCGTCTTTTTATTCGATTCCCGCGTCGATTTACGTATCCTCACGCCCCATTGTTTCGACCCACCGCGCCGCGAAATACGAAACGGAGCGGAAGCGGCCCCAAGGATTTGTTTCCTGCGCTCCTATTTCACATATTGCCTGCTCGTTCCACGTTTTTCTCTTCTCGGCTCCTCGCTACGAACTTACGCCATAATCACGTCGGCTATGCTACGCTTTCTCTAACGAGTCAGTTTTATCAGAACAAATTCTACGTTGTTTGGTATTTCATAAGACAGACAAACAGTCGATACGATCGATAGATTATTTTGTAGATTTATTTTGTTCATTAGGTTCTACGCTGTATCAGCGGGTGTGCCGATGTTTAATGGCCAGTCTACTTAGATGCAAAATAAAGAGACGCGTCATGGAAGATCGACGCTCTTCCAGCTACGCGAAACGGTCTGAAGAAACTAAACGGTTGACGAACGATTCACGAGATTCTTAACTTTTATCGCTGTCTCATCCCTTCGTTTACCTACGCGATGATATCCTGCGAGGAATCTGTTGGGGAAACGAGGTCAAAGGACTGGAAAGCAACGTCCTCGCGAGCGGAGACGTTGGCTTCCACCCAAACTACGACTCGATAGCTAGCGAGTTCAAAATTTCAGGCGACTGTAGCAGAGAATCGTGAAACGTCTTTGCGACAGATTTCCCAACGGATTATCGCGAAATCTTTTTTATTACGCAAGCTTATCTCCGTAATCCGCGAGACAGTCGGAAACACGAGGCGGACAAAGATAGTCGTCCGTTCGTAAACTGGTTCTTAGCGCGTCGATCGTAACGTTGAAAAGGAAGAAACGATACGCGCGGTGCGCAAAACAACCTTGAAAGATCCTCAACAGATTAGCCGTGAACGTTGATCGTAATCTTCATCCGAACGTTTCCATTCCACCGGAAATATTTTTGCCGGATTCTCTTCACTGACCGCGAGAAACGCGATCGATTCTCGTAACCCAGTTCTTCTTCGCGAACGTAATAATTCGTCGAGCTTTTCCTCTCGGAAAATGCGCCCGCCAAGCTGGCGAGAAAATAAGAAGATAGAGAAGAGAAGAGAAAAGAGGAAAACGTAAGTAATAAGGTGGAGAATTTGTGAGAGCGCTGGCTAAGGGTGTAACCCGGTCGATAAACCGGGGTGGGTGCGGTCCTTCCTCATCTCTCCTGCCCCACAGCTCCGACCCCGACCTCGGTCTGACCCCCTCGCCCCACCACAGTCGTCGACCCAACTCTTCTCTTCCACCTTTCACCGACACACGATAACCCACTGAAGAATGCGTGCACGCACCCATCGCGCTCATATCGCTCGTACACCTACAGTCGCCTTAGCAATTGGACACGGCACATCTATCTGTTTGTTAGTTTCAGGTGGACGGTGCAGAAATTGCACTTTCTAGGTTGGCAACTAAGTGATTGCGGATTTTGCCAATACCACGTAATGACAAAACCCGCAGTCACTTAGTTGCCAACCCAACAATATGCAAACTGTGAAAAGGAAAACGTGAAATTCAAACTTGCGAGTAACTAGGGTAACGCAAAAACGTCTCGACTCTTTGGTTATTTCTCTGCTCGTCGTTGGTCGGCGTGATTCTACGAGAAAGAATATAGAGTAGGAATGTTGTCGTTTCCGAGCAAATCGGCTTTGAAAATTTGACAAATACGCTGGAACTTGATCGATCGTCGATTGGACAGCAACGAATAATCGACAGAAGGTTAAACTACGTGTAAAAATAAGTGAAAAACGTAGAAGGAGATTGGTTTCGTAAGCTGCTTCTCCCTTCCGGGGAAGATAAATTTTCGAACGCGTCGTGCGCGTGTGCCATGTTCGGTTCTTAACTAAACATATTCGAAGTCTATTTGCGTGAAAACCATGGAGAATATTATCTTACAATTTTATTCTCGCGTAATAAGAACCTCCCTCCTGCCGATTGTTTATTCATAGTCAGCCTGTGCTCAGCCTCCAAAGTATATTTGATAAAACTTTCAAACTCCACTTTATCGGATACAGATACAACGCGTCACATGGAAAATTTGTTTCTTCGTATACGACCAGTTAGAAAGCACCACCCTGTATAAATAAGCTCCCTATTACACTTCATTTTGCTTTATTCATTCTGTCATTTATTACCTATCCATTGCTTGTATTTTTTATCTCACAATAAACGCTTCTCTTCGCTTTTGTCCCTCGCTTCTGTACTCTTCGCTATTGAACACTGAGCTATCCCTGTATTGTTTGCTTTGCATAAGAAAAGCAGATTTAAATATCCTGTTGCTTATCGAATCAGGATACGAAGCATTTGTCATAGCTCGAATACACGTGAACAATTTCTCCCTAACAACAACGTTTAAATCGCGCGATAGAATTCTTCTCTGTTCGTAACGTAGACCGGACGATCGCGCTTCCTATCACGCGCCTCGCCATTTCTATTTCTCTTGGCAACTAAGTGATTGCGAGTTTTGTCATTACTACCTAATGCCAACCCAATATAAACTGTCTGAGGTGTAATAGTAGTAGTCGTCGCGATAGTGCTGCTGCTGATGTAGACGTCGCTATAAACTACTGCTGCTTTCTTCTCATTTTATGTTCCATGGAAGAAAAATCGGACTACGGGCGCCGCCGGGATTCGAACTCGTGTCTCGAATGTTAGTAACCTAAGGCGCTAACTACTGCGCTACCGTCGTCCGGTGGAAGTTAGTGTCGAGTGGTGGTAATTTCTATAAACTGTTTCTAGTGTTAACACGTCGAAAATTTGTATTTGTATCGATCTAACAACTACGATATACACTATCGTATAGACGTTGGAAAAATCGTCCTGCCTCTTTCTATCTGTCTAATTGTCTAATTTATAGTCTGTTAAGAATAAGTGCAGATGTCCACGTATTTTTGAGCGGCAGTATGCGATTAGAGTCTTACGACGTAAAGTGTATGACCGGCGACGACTGTCGCGAAAGGTTTTCCGAAAAATCGAAAGAGGTTGACCGGAAAAGCGCGAGCGAGAATGATTTACTTTCGAACAAAGTTAACAGCGGGTCGCAAGTTCACAGGGAGGTCGACCTATTTCGCTCGAATAACTAAGCTTTATGGTACCGCAGGGTGGATACTAGCGTTTCCATGAAGAAGAAACAAAGATGTCGAGTAACGAGCAGGGAAAAGTAACTCTGTGTCTTTGTACATTTTCCTAGAATCAACCATAAAAAATGTCAAATAATCTGAACTTTGATTCTCGTGGACAAGATGCTTCGCGACGCGACGAAACTTCCTTCTTTTGTAAGTTGACGAGCGATAACAAGATCAGCATCTGTAAACATCAAGCGTTGTAGAGTAATCTTTTCCTTTCTCTCTTCCTTTTTTTTCTTTTTTGCTCAACATGTGCTTTGTATTCAACGCGTCTGCATATAGACAAAATAGAAAAAAATCTTCCAGTGCGCCAGTAATTCGTATGGTTTAAATAACAAAGTTGCTGACAAAAATCGACAAAAATGTTCCCCTACTTATGGGCGACAGTATTCTATGAGATTGTCTTCTTTAACGCGACGTATGGTCCGCAAACGGATTTAACCACTGCGCGATTCTTCTTGTTGCCTTACACCTTCTGATCGCCTTACGAAACAAACGCGAGACTCGTTTCAATTTATTTCAACGTGTATGCAAATTGTGACTGTATTTCTGTGTGTCTTAACTGTGTAAAAAATCCGTTTTAACACTTTGACTGCCACGTTGGTCACGGTTTCTCCTGTGACGCCAGGATGGTCATCGGTGACCGGAGCGCTTCAACTTCTTACAATTGTAAAAATTGTATGAAAATTGACAGTTAGGGAATTTTGAATATAGCCGATAAATAGAAGATACTTTGAAATTAAAAGTGGCCTATTGAACAATTAAACATTTTTACTACAACATCAATAAAAAAAATGAGAAGAAATCTTGCATCTAACGGTGCAATGTGTTAAAACACTTTAAACATAAATGTAGCTCATCGATACAATCTGGACGATAGGTGATCACCTTTTTCGTCCGATTCATAGCAATTTTTAATCCTAACTGTTTAACATTTTTTTATACCACTCTCTGCAAAATTTTCGTGCCAGGTACGTTTGCCCTTCTTTCATCTGCATTTCGTGTCGCAATCTTTGTCGAATAAGTATATTTGACTGCTCTGGTGAATGGCACTGTGTGAGATGCATTGCGAGCGCCATTCTAAATTCTGATTGGTTTTTGTTCCTGTTGCTTGTTTATAGAATATCATCGCGTTTGAAATTTATGTATTTAACAATAACAGTTACGCCCCGAGGCCTACTATAGGCCGTGCTCCTAACCGTCTCTCTTGGTACTACAGTGTCGCAGACAGATCGTCTTACATGGCCGTCGAAATATACACAATGTAGCGATAAGCGCATAGTTGTGTGAAGCAGCTAGTTCCGAAAAACATCGATTCGCCTTCGGTCCGTTATTTTACCTACACAAAGAAGATGGCATACGTGATCATAGGCGCGAACGGTTGCGAGATCCGAGCGTGGTGGGGGTTGTCTCCCAGAGAAGACAAAGGAAAAGATTGAAGGGCAGTCAGTGTCATTTGAGAATTCAAACCGAATGCATCGAGAAGTTCAGAGGAATAACAATATATTCTGCACGTTTTGCCTACGACGAAATAACGAATGCGAATAGTTTGTTGAAATAAACGAAGCTTTGTTATAATATGTCGCTATCAATTGTTAACAAGGCGCGACGGTAGTCACCCGTGAGCACCAAGAAGATGAACGGTCCATTGGGGAGGAATGTTGTTTTACATCATCAATTTATTATTATTTTGCCATTATATGCTTTGAATAATAAAAATACTCCCGTGGTGTTGTGTGCGAAACACGTGATTTCGGCGTGGCAATCAAAGTGTTAACTGTATAAAAAGAAAGAAAAAGGAACGTAATTCGTTTGCAAAGGATACGATCGCTCGATTAAAATTCAACGTTGTTTCTCTTCCGTTTGGCAAGGGACGATCATAAATGGTACGCCACAGAGGTACGTGGGGTTTGAACCAACCGCCGCTCCTTTATCGCCGACAGCGGAAGAAGAAAGCTTGGCTAAGAGAGGGAAATCCTCTCTTGCACACTCGGCATCCGAGCAAACGAAAGTTGCAGACTTCTAAACACGTAGCTCGACGCCCGGATACAGCCAGGAAACGAGGCGAAAGAAGGAAACACAGGAGGAAAGAAAAACCTAAGCCGAATCTAAGCGTTTTCGCGGCATCGATCCCCTCGCCCCTCCCCGAACGCGCTTATTCCTTTGGGCTACGACCTGCTCGTTTACTTTTCTAGTTTCTGCTTCTCCTCGCCAACTCCGTCGCTGGGAATAGAACGTTACGATTACAATGTTCCTCTTGGTCCTTTCGATTAAACTCTTTGTCACGCAAAGTGAGAGAAACGCGAGCAAAATGTCGAATACGACAGCGCGGATCGGACTCGTTCTTGAAATACGTTGATCGAAAGAACATTTGGAAAATAGAAACGCAACTACGGCGATTGATCTGCCCGCGTCTACGCAGTAGAATAAAAGAAACTCGAGCAAGGCGTTCGACGTAGCGTTATAAATCGCAGCTGCGAAACCATCGAAACGAAACATTTGGAGAATGATATTTCACGATATCGCGGATTATCTTGCAAATCTGTAGTTGAAAAATCCTTTTCTAAATTTCATCGAAGCATCGAAGAGCCGAGGTGAACTGCAGAGCAACGAAAAGTGTTTTTCGCGCTAATCGATATAAAATCAATAATTGGACTGGAAGGGGCTCGCAGGCAGGTTGCAGAAGCCCGTGCGTGGGGCAGGGCAAACGCAATTTACGCGGCGAGATCGAAATTCGCTTGGGCCGCCGCAATTGGGTCACCGATTCGTTCGGCACAGGTCGAGTTAATTTTAAGACGTCTCGTTATTTCCATCGAAAATAACGTCGACAGCTTTGTATTTCGTTTGGACTAAGCGAAACTGTTGCTCGAACGTGGAAAACGCGAAGAAACAGGAGGAAAATCGAAGAAACGACGTCCGTGGAAATTTGTCGTTTTAACGCGGTCCCGCGGAGGCGGTGGTCGAATTAATCGATAGCGCATCGAGAGGAACCTCGAACGCGCCACACACGCCGGAAACGACAAAGGATTCGTCCTGGTAATTAGGTCACGTAAATCGGCAGCATTCGGCCGATTCCAGACGATCGTAAAACATAACCTATCGCGACCTCCGCAATCCCGAGATTCTGATCGAAACGCGTGCAGAGAAACTGGGTCACGGCGGAGTCGCGTATCTACTTTGATTCGTCGTTTCGTACGCCTGCGATGGTAATTGCTGTGAAAGAACGAAGAACAGAGTGATACGTTCGTCGTTGGAGAAATTGGAATGGACTGTGAGTGTCAGGTTTCGCGTGTATTTAACGCTATAACCCTGGCTCTCGGTTGTTTCCCACCCAATCGTATTCTTCTGTGGTTTAACACGTTGAATGCCACGCCAGTTTCACGAGGTATGACCGTGGCGCCACGATCAACTTTTTATTATGCGATGCATATAACGTTGAAATATCACCTACAAGAGATATTTTACGGTATATAGTTATCATTGATGAATTTATCTCACTGAGGTCACCGGTGACCCATATGGCGCTGTAGCGCAGTTTCGTTCGATTCGATTATTTTTTTCCGATCACCAATTATCTCATATTGTTTCTTCGCGTTGCTAAATAATTGTTCTATGTTATTACGTCAGGGATCTACCATAAACCATAATCCATCCGTCGATCATACTTCGTACTCGTTTTTACTTGCAAACTTTTTACCATTGTGGAATACAATTCGGAATTTTATTTTGTACGATCGTTATAGTAACTAAATAAGTTTCGATCGATAGACAAGCTTTGCCATTTTGAGAAAATTTCCTACAATACCACCTATTGACAAAATCGGCAATCGCTTAGTTGCCAACACAGTACAAACCATCCTCGACTGTGAGAAACTTTCTTGCCCATGGAAAGAGCATGACATCGAGTCGCAAATGATTGAAAGCACACGCAGTAAAGTAGATTATACCAAGGACTCGCTATCTACATAGCGAATTAATTCTAGGAATAGCGTAGACGGAATAGAAAAAGAAAGAGAATAGCCTTAAACTGAAAAACAAGAGCGGAAGAGATAAAATCCTTTCTTTCTCTTCGTCTCGTTATAGACTACGTGGAACTGGAACACGCGTAACGGCCAACACCTGCGTCAATCGTACAGCCTTAATTCGTGTTGAATTTTCAACCAGTCATAGATCGAAGAATCGGTAATTCCTTATTTTTATTCCACTCTTCTTAACACTTTACCGACCGATAGCCGATTAATCGTTTTTTTGTCGTCGACGCTTATCGACCGATAGCCTATTAATCAGCGTTCTGTCGCCGACGATCTTTCTCATTATTTGAGCAGTAATTTGTTATTTAGTACTAAGGTATCTTGCTCAGTTGCGTCAGTTACGTTGCTTTGTAAGCTCCCACGGTTTTATACCAATTTGAAAAACATACCGTTCGCGATGAATGAAAAGAATGGTATTGGAGAGTCTAAACCGAAACAGAACCTACGTCTGAGCTGCCGGTCGGACGTGCGTATGCTGTTGGACCGCTAACGGTCGGTAAAGTGTTAAAAACAATTTCTCTTTTAGGGAAAAAAATTTTTCCTACTCCTTTCAAAAATAAAAATTGCACCAAAATACGATGCAAGGCAGGTTCCCGTTGGTCGAAGGGGGTTGCGTTTCGATCGTTGGCTCCTGCCACGTCACGGTCCAAGTTCGCGCGCGTTAAGTGGGTCAGCAGGATGCAGGCGCAACGTATACTACGAATGGCCGTTTACCTAGTAAACGCAAAGTGCATCCCTTCGTTCCGCTCGTTGTCGTAAAGTAACTACCATCGCTGTATATTTTCGACGAGGGAATGGGTGGCGCGTGCACGTTCTATCCCACGTAAAATAAAGTAACGGCGAAAGAAAAGGGTCGTGGCGAAAGTAACGATTCACCCGATGCGTAGGCGGAGGCGATTAAAAAACCAAATCATCTGGTTGGCAGGCGGTTTGCCGCGAAGCGAACCGACCATCTTTCCGACGATTATCTCGCGAAATGAGGTTCAGGAGACCTACTCTCTCGGCGTTCTACCTCCATTTTCTCGGAACAAGCGAATAAGCGATCGAGCGAGAATGGAAAGTTGGAATGGAAAAGGGAATTCGCTTGTTCGCGATGGGGTAATTCGGCGAACGTAAACAAACGCTCGAATGCGCTCGTTTAAAGCGCTCCCCTCGCGCGTTCCAACGTTTACGCGGCTTAAACTGTCGCAGCAAATTTTCAAGCGACGATTTTAATACAAACTGAACATTGTCGCGTTCCCTGCGAGCCAGGAAAATTAACGAAACGAAGCGGGAAACGCCTGGTTGGTGAACCGAGGGCGCAGGTGGACAGAGAAAGGCGCAGAGATGAAACAGTTTTGCGCAATAATGGCTCGATCGAACTCTTTTTTCAAACGCGATTGCTCCAGAGGTGGCATACTTTTACCGATCAACTACGGCTACGTGGAACGCGTTATCGACCGAGACCGTGTCGATCGCCATTATTGGGTCAAAACTAGTCGTATGAATTAGATCGTCGCTTCCTTACCGTCCAACGATACGCAATGCCTCCAGACGAAAATACGCATGCCGACTTGAGAACGTGAGATCTCGCGGCCGACGATCAAGCATTCGCCGAATGATTCGACGAGGGCTGCAGTTCGAGCGCACGAATCGAGCGGTGGATCCGCGTCACACTTGCTCCTCTTCGATCTCAAGGGACAGGCTCTGCGAGATCGTGGCGGAAACACGCCTCGCGGCAACGTACTCCTCCAATACCCAAGTGTCTGACTCGCTTGGCCAGCATCGTCCGAGTTTTCTTCGATTTGCTTCCCCTTGGCACTGACGCCTGACCACGGTCAACGTTGGTCTGACGATCGATTTGACCGACGATCGATGAACGATGGAAGCCGAACAATGCACGATAACGATCTTACGCGAGGCAAAGATGCGACGTAA
>NT_176836.1:517437-522535 GCF_000188095.3 Bombus impatiens | reverse complement strand
TGGAGGCTGCCGCCGCCGACGCTGCTGCTGCTGCTGCTGCTACTAGCGGAGGTGCTACTGATAGTAGCAGTGGTGGTATCGTAACCACTGCCGACAGCGGAAGCACGCGCGGGGTGTGTACACACCCGGGACACGACCGAGAGGAGGACTCGATAGAATACTGTCGAGGAAGAGAAGAGCGGAAAAGAGAAAGAAAGCAGGCGAGAGAGAGAGAGAGAGAGAGAGAAGCAACGAAGAGGGAGAGGAAATTGGAGGAAAGGAGAACGGGTTGCGGGGAATTGAGGTGCAAAGAAGGAGGATCGGGGGTGTGCAACCTGCGCGCAAGCGTGGAGGAACAGCCACAGGGTGTAGCCGCTCTCTGCCTGTCAACCTGCCTGCCTGAGATGCACGTTCGCCACAGCTGAGAAACTCAGATACTTTGTCGTTTGGTCGGTAATCGGCCTTTCAATAACGCGTCCCTTATCGTCGTCCCACCCAACATTTCCCTTAGCATTTCCTCCTATAGGGCTAACGCGTACCTGCTACCTAAGTGGCAACCAACCGACGTACGATTCCTCGACGAAAGATGAGATGATTCCTCGGAAGATGTGGAACAAAGTTTCTGCGATCGACGCTTCGTCTTTGGCAAAGACGATGTTGACAATCTGATTGATAGATGTGTACTAACATCGAGTTTCTATTAATATTTAAAGAGAAATGGCTCAAGATGCCAGAAGATGCAGCAACATCTGACGTTCAAATTGTACGCCGAAGATCTTAGAATGTTCGATCTTTTCCTCGACTGGAACTTGCATCGGATCGACAACGTATTAGGTTGTCCGAAGAGTGTCTTTCTTTTACAGACACCTCTTTTACAACGATGCATCTTTATATGAAACTTAATGTATCGAACGTTGTGATCTTTGTTTCCATAGAACAAGATGGATCATACGTAATTCGATAAATATAAAATAATAATAATATAAAGTAGTATAAAATAATAATAATATAAAATAATAATGATATAAAATAATAATAATATAAAATAATGTAAAACGGAAAATGTAGTGCATCCATTATTTTCTTATAAAACGAAAGAAACTTTTCGGACGACCTAATACAAGTTTGCATCTTAGAAATCAACGTTCCAAATTAAGATTATCATCAACTTTTCGATAAATAATTTGTTTACGTAATATATCACAAAACATGAGATATATCGTCATGTCCGAACTAACGGATACGAAAGATCAAGGTAAGGGCTAACTAACGTTGTTTTGCGTTGGATGAAAGATCGCGCCAGTTGGCTGAACTTTGGTCGACGAACAGACATACGACCTATTTTCTTCCTATTATTTACTTCGAAATGGTCTCTGCGGAAATATAACGCGAACAGGCGCTTGGACGCGTAAAAGAAAAATGCTACAGACTGTGCAGCCAAGAGTGAAAGAACCCACGTATATCTATATATACAGAGTGTCTCATTTTAATCGATCCACGCAAACGTCTCCGAGCTAAACATTATTCGAAGATAAAACTCACTTGGTTTCTTGAGAGGCGCGTCGTGCTCCTTCCGAGGTTCCAAAGCGACCTTTTTCTTCCGAATGGAACCGTACATTTTCCACGAAATTAACATTGCAACATCTTTTTAAACGTTTTAAGCATTTTCAGATACAAGCAGCGCGATTCTTTCTTCGTTGAGAATTATTATAAAAACTACATCGAACGGTATATCGGGTTGGCAACTAAGTGATTGCGGGTTTTGTCAATACCACGTAACGACAAAGTCCGCAATCACTTAGTTGCCAATCCAATACAACAAAGCCACATAGTCCCGTTCGAAGAAACAGAGATCATCGGTCGATATATAGTTTAGAAAATATTGCCTTGGCTCGATTAAAATTAGACACCCCGTATAGTATAGCAGAGAAAATTTATCGCACATCTTTCAAATAGCACGCTTCGTCGCGTGCTTTATCCGGTTGTGAAATTTCAGCAGGCGTTTGTAAATAGCATCAGACGACACCTGCAGGTTCGTTCGAACGATCAACGTCGCGTCTAACTCGTCATCGACTATCTCTCGTTCGGGAAGAACGCGCCGGAAACGGAAAGACATATTTCTCGTCTTTTAAACAAAACCAATTTTAAAGCTCGCCACGCTGTTAATCAATTGCACATCAAAGCTATCTTTATGTTTTTGGTTTTCAGGAGCAGAATTAAATTTTTCTCATCTTCTGCAACATTTACCGACCGATAGTCGGTTAATCGGTTTTTTGTCGCCGATGCTTACCGATCGATAGCATATTAATCGGTATTTTGTCGCCGACGATCTTTCTCATTATTTGAGCAGTAATTTGTTATTTAGTACCAAGGTACCTTGCTCAGTTGCGTCAGTTGCGTTGCTTTGTAAGCTCCTACAGTTTTATACCAATTTGAAAAACTTACCGTTCGCGATGAACGAAAAGAATGGCATTGGAGAGTTTAAACCGAAACAGAGCCTGTTGAACCGCTAGCGGTCGGTAAAGTGTTAACAATTTGAATATGCTCACGTTGGAACAAAGCGTAGAACCAAAGAGGACGTGGCCGAACTTTTGAACCCTCCATCGGTATATTTGGTGGCTTCCGACTAGTAATTTTAAGTAATCTCGCATTTTTTCCATATCTTTGTTTAAATTTCGCTCTGCTTAAGAAATGTTAATGGCAATCTATCAAGTTATTTCCTTTCTTAACATTGAAATACTTTTGTCAATTGGTATATTTCTATATATTACGCGCATTCTGTAGATTTGTCCGCTCTTCGAAAATGTATAAATATCTCTAATCGAATTGAAATGCGTTAATTTTCGAAAATTCATCGATGTTACGTGATAATAAATTTCGCTTGGAAATTCGAAAAATGAACGTCGTTCGTGCACTTTGATACGGCAACAATAAACGTAGCTTAGAAAACAATACACGTGAAACGTGTGCATACGTCACGAGATGACGCAGCCTTCACCGTCACAGGATTAACCTTTACGCCGCGATATTCGACTACGGTGAAACACTGGCGTGTTCCAGTTCACAGAAACATTTCATTTTAATCCACCTGTCGTTCAAATGTATCTTTTTGCTCTCGAATGATCGAGAAGGACGTGTACGTAACGACAGAACAAGAATGCAAAGGAAAAATCGAATAATTCCATTTCTGTCGGGTCTTTGACTTTGGTATCAACTCAGCGATGAAAATCGAGTATAGCGATATGGCATGATTGAAAATAGGGCAACCCGTGAAAGTATAATACACTTAAACGTTGTACACAGCGATAAAGTTTCAACAACTGCAGAAAACAAACGACACGACTGCTTTTACATTTACGAGAATAGGATAATATGCATACGCGTAATCGTAAAACAAATATAAAAAAGGAAATCGTGGCTTGGTAATATGAAATTGCTTCGAAGCATACTATTGGGTTAGGTTTTGCTGATTTTGTCAATACCACGTAATGACAAAATCCGCAATCACTTAGTTGCCAATATAATATGGACTGTAACACGCTAAACTTAAAAAGTATAGTTTGCACGTTTAATAAGTAGATTGCACGGATGTCTACGCGTTTATGAGAAAGGGGAATAGTCGAAATGCAGCTCGAGACAACTAAAATTCCAACAAGGCGTCGTTCTATTAGACGTAAAGTATCGTAGAAACACGATCATGAAAAACATAGATGAGCCCGACGAAGACAACTTTCTCGTTTCGAACGATCATAAGACGTCGAAACGAATGTACAAATTGCAAAAATTCGCGCGTTTTCTTCTAAAGGAAAGTCGATATTTATTCAGTGGAAATTGAATGAACTTTGTGAGTTATTGGGTTGACAACTAAGTGATTGCGGATTTTCTCATTACCGTCTAATGGTACAGCTGGGAAAATTGAAAAACTTCATTTCGAAAAGTTTTTAGCAACAAGGGTTGGTCTGCAGTACGATACGCCTATAACTTCAAATACATCTTCAAGCGCTTGATTTTCTTCTGCTCATTTTGGATTTTTAATTTTTCCCACTCCGTTTCATACTCTGATATCCAATCTCTGGCTTTTTGCGTTCCATCAAATTGTTTTAAGCTGAAGTTTGCTTCTTCTTTCTCATAATTCCACATTTTTCCTTAATAAGTTATGAAGTCCCAGGAGTTTGCAGGCATCTTCTATAAATTTAGAATAAAAATTCATTTTCTCCAGCAATTGCCTTACATTTTTTTTGTCCTTTGGGCGTTCAAATTCGCGTATTGCTCTCAGGTTATCTCTTCCTAGTCGCACACCGTTTTTTTCCATCATGCGACCAAGATATTTTACTGAACTTTTTGCAAAATTATCACCTAACGACAAAATCCGCAATCACTTAATTGCCAACGCAATAATTTCCAAAACAATTACTTTCGTATAAAGCGGAAAAAAAGGAATTTAATTTATCGTCGATTTCGCCCATAGCAAATAGTAGATAAAACCGGACCCGATAGAAAAACCTAACAACCACCGTTTCCAATTGTTAGTTTGCCATTCGTTTTCACTTACACTTCGATAGCGTTCACATACTCTGTTTCTACTGGGATCGATCGAAGCGTGCGGATACTCGCGAGCTTTCGCGTAATGACGAGAATCGTCATCCAAGGGACGAGGCATTTTGCGTCCGTTATCTCGTCACTGTAAACCGAGAGAATGCTCCGACCTTGTTGCACCAGGTCCTCCGAATCGGTTATCGAAAATCGATGCTGTTCTCGCGGCAGAGCTTTGTCGCGGCCAATTCCAGCGTTCCGTGGACAAATAACATAATCACCAGGGAAATTGTTCGAGAATACAGAGACAAAGAGTGGAAGAATAGAAAAGAAACCGGGCGTTCCACGAACATGAAAAACTAAAAGCCAGAGAGAGAGAGAAACGTAATGTAAAAGAGCGACGACGAGAAGAAGAGTTGCTTCTTACCTTCTCTGCCGAATTTACGCTTCTTTTTTCCAAGACTGGTGCCGGCTGAGGAGCTCTTGCCGGAGCTCTTGTCCTTGCTCTTCCAGCGCATCAACATGTTTCGCAAACGCTTCAGCGTCTCGAAGATAGATCGTTGCGCGTCATTCGAAAATACCGCGC
>NT_176836.1:515355-516999 GCF_000188095.3 Bombus impatiens | reverse complement strand
CGTTCACGATACTCGGCTGCAGTTGGATCGCGCTATCGTCGATCGACTGGCGCGATCCTGCGCCGATTTCCGCGTTTCCACGCCATCTTCTCGTTTCCTTGTCCCGTGCATCACAAACGCCAACGCGTATTATCGTCGTTCGTTTACTTCGAACCGATCGCCTCTAGGCGTTCGCCGGTCGAAAAGGTTGCGTGCGTTTCTCTTATCGCTCGATCTTCATTCCCGAATTTAGCGAACGGTTGGGAAAAAGAATCGCGAACGAGCTTTCGCGTGGAAGGTTAGATCGTTGGAGAATTACGAGAACTGGCAGTGCCGGTGAACATTCGGCCGCCTCTCACGTCGCCATTTTTCGCACGCGAATTCCATTTCGCTCGCCGTGGGTGGGTGGCGTACTCGGAGCACGCTACGTACCGAACCGGATCACTGGGTCAAAGGAACCGGCCGGCCCTGCCAACGCTGCCAGTCCCGTTCGAGATATTCGATGAATGAAATTAATCGCGACAGATCGAATGCAAATTGCCTACGTCCGTGTTACATCGCAGGGAGAATTCTCAGCCGAGGTACGTTTATCTCGAGCGCGAAACGACACTGGATGGAGGCTGCGTGGGCCAACACTCGAATCACACGCGCGTTATCGCAAAACCAATGAATATTCCACTTTTCACGGATTATCTTGATGAGCGAGGACGTGGCGAATTCTGAAGCGAAAAATAGCCATTCGGAGATTATAGAATTACTTGAAAGAAGAAGGAGAAGAGAAGCAGCGAGAAGAAGACGATGAGCAGGAAAAAGACGAGGAAAATGATCAAGTGTATCCTGCTCATGATCCCGTCGGTCTTCCAAATCGATAGGTCCACCTCGTATTTTAAGCGATATGGAGCTGCACTTCCAGTGCTATCGACCGTTTCTTGCGAACGAAGAAACCAGCACAGTCGATGCACCGTCACCACGCGTTGTTACGATTCTTCCCTGCACACGTACGCAACTACCAACGCCTATACACCAGGCAGTTAACTCGCAGGATACGCGTGGTACAATTGCCTTGACACATGTAGCGCAACCAGCAACCTCAGACACCAACTTGATTACACGGTGAAGGTCGTGACCGAGGAAGAACCAACAGCTATATATACATGTATATGTATACAAGCATATGCACACGCGTTCACCGACTGCTACTACGAGCAGCTTCCTATCATCGAGTAACGCGATGTGACTGCGTATCGCGGACGTGAGGCAGCCAAAGCGAGAGATTCGCTCGCACACTGGCCAGTGACCATCTACCGAGAAACGACTAACTCGACGATGTCGAAGAAGAAGTCGCTAAACCTAAGGATCGTGGAATTGTCGAAGGAACGATGGTCGCGAAACGAATTTCGAGGCAATTGAGAGAAAGAACGATAGCACCGGTCGACAGAAGGGAGAACCTCGCGTCAACTAGCAGCGACTAAACCGTCGTGTCACCGGCACGCCACCGCCACCCTCGAGGTTGCTGATTCCTCCAACGATCGCGGCCAGCATCGCTGCGCGCTCCTCCTTCGCTTCACACGCGTCTTCGAAGGTCGCGATCGATCGTACCTCTGTCTATGAGATTTGCAGCTCGGAAACCGGCGAATAAGACACAGCCACCGGCATCGATACCGG
>NT_176836.1:507894-514493 GCF_000188095.3 Bombus impatiens | reverse complement strand
CCTCGGCACCGCTCGCGTGTCCACGTTCGCCCCGCTCCGCCCTAAACCTCCCGCTTTGTCTCTCCTGCCATCTCTCCCCATCCTATCTTGCCGCACAGTGACGTCACGGGAATGGAGTCGGGGATCGATCCCGAACGCCCACCTCGACACCGCATCCTCCCGAACGCAGCTGCTCTACTCACCGGATGGAAAACATTCGACCGATATCGCGACCTCTGACGACCTTCTCTTCCTGCTGCTCTCTTCCTTCGTCACCTCACGAGGACCAGACGATAGGACGATTGTTGGTTTCCCGACGCATCGCAGGATTCAGCGACCTATGCAATCGACTAACCTTCTTCTCGTTCTTTTCGACGATGCAAAGGCGAACAGAGTTTGCTAGAGTTTGCATTCGCTTTGCACTTTGCTTCGCTGGCTGTTTCATTTCGCTTCGATTAGGGTGTTGTCGAAGATTCTCGCAGACGAGCAGATCGCAGACGGCTGGCAACGTGTGTTTTGGGGGAAAAAGGGAGGTGGAATTGGGTGGCGTAAGGTGGGAAAAGTAGGTAAACTGCGTAGGTTTGGAAGACATATGACGACGCAGTTTACGTATTAGAATTAGTATGAGAATGGCGAAAGCGTGTCCCATGTATTTACTGACACGTAACGTGATCGAGATTAATTTTTATGTCTTCTGTAGCTAGTTACTATTATGTTACAATTTAATACGACACTGTGTCATAAACAGGCAGCCTGTGCTACGCGAATACCGCGTTAAAATTGGTTGTCCAAATTATTGTGAATAATATTATTATGAAATATACGTGGATTATTTCATTCGTTCAATTTACTACTGAGCCATAGTCGAGAACATGTTCGTCTTCCCATAGCCAATTCAGCTGATCTATGGATAGGAGGAGGAGCGAACGCGGAACATTTCTTGTCTCTGTGTTATCTAACTAGTCATCTTCCAAGTACTTAACGAGTGCTTTAACACTAGAAATACCACACCAGTCAAATCGACTGGTTCTACAATTTTATTTTCAAATTTCTACTTCGTGTTATATTTTTTCCCGCAATGATGTAATGACCTTCGCGACGATAACTAAAAGAATAATATAATGAATTTTATTTTGTCTTGTTATTTCTATACTTAAACTCGCCCCGCTCGACATTTTTTTCTTTTTTTTTGATAACTGTATTATCACGTAAACAATTATTGTATACTCGATAAAGCGTCCTTATGATATTCAACACTGAATCATCGATCACGCACCCCATCAAGTGTTCCAATACTTTTGCGAACTATTATATTTTCTTAACATTATAACTAGCACACCAGTCAAATTGACTGGTTTTACAATTTTATTTTAAAATTCCTATTTTGTGTTATATCTTATTTCCGCGATGATGTAATGACTTTGGCAACGATAACTAAAAGAATAATATAATGAATTTTATTTTGTTTTTTATCTATTCAAACTGAAAATAATTTTGTATCAAGGCTACTTGTACCAATACCAGTGAAAATGACTGGTACTTGTCGAAGTGTAAAAGGGTGCTGCGATCTGTTTATCGAACCCCAATTAACCAGTTTCCTCGTTTTCTACAACTTGCCACGCGTTTTTCAAATTTTTCGATATGACGATATCAGTTATCAGGAAAATTCCGGATCGATCGCTGAATCGCTAGATGCTAACACTAGAAACACCACGCCAGTCAAAATGACTGGTTCTACAATTTTATATAAATGTGTCAACCCTCGTTTAGGGATCATGGCCCCAGATGGATTAATAATATCAAAAATGTACTATATAACATAGAATTCCTTCCGTGAGAGAGTAATAAATCAATAAATATAAAAATATTCTATTATTACGTATTTTTTAAAGACCAGTCGTTTTCGCTGGTTTTGATAGAAATATCTTCGCGTGAACTATCGGTAGTTCTAATGTTAAACAGATGATATCCACGGATCGAGAACGAACGTGTGACTGTTATCACCAGATTCTGCTATATTTTCCACTCGTGACACGATTCAGAAAGGCGTCAGCGCCACTCTAACATCCGGATATCGACTATTCGAATTTGCATCCGAGCTGCCTAATTTGCATACATATTGAACGGCGTATCGACTAATCGAAAACTCGACAAACAATTTCGTTGTCCTTACTTTTCCTTCCAGACTCTGATCTCGAGTGCGATCGACCAGATTGGGCGTCGCTCGATCAGTTCTATTCCCTCGTCAACGAGAAAACGCGCGCACTCCGTTCTCGTTTCCAACGTTTAACTGGTGCGTGCACGGCGCCGCATTTTTGTTAATCGTTTTAGCGCCACGTCGCGCTGTTCTCGGACTGTGATCAATTGTATCGCGATGTTTCGTCACGATCGTCAATTCGCAACGCGTTCGGTTCCGAATGTAGCTCGTCGCGAGCCGTATCGGAGATTCCTCTCGCAATTACTCGTTTTTTCAAATAATCGTAAATCCCCTGCATAAACGAAAAAAAAGAGTAGCACAATCGGGCTGCACGGATTCTTGAAAACCCCTGCCACTAAAACGGTTAAACGCGTAAGCGAATTGCGGTAGAGTTCAAAGGCCCAGCGCTGCGTCTATAAATATAGATCACAACCGGAAGCTTTGTTTTCACGTGGGCTCGTCGTGGCCGAAGCGTTTTGCGATCGACGGCCGCGCGAATCTTTGTCGAAACGATGAGACGAGAAACACGCGTCAAAATCTCGAAATATGGAACTTTCTTTGCTCCTGTTAACAATTTACCAACCGATAGCCGATTAATCGGCTTTTTGTCACCGACGCTTACCGACCGATAGCCTATTAATCGGCTTTTTGTCACCAACGCTTATCGACCGATAGCCGATTAATCGGTTTTTATCGCCGACGCTTACCAACTGATAGCCTATTAATCGGCTTTTTGTCACCGACGTTTATCGACCGATAGCCTCTTAATCGGCTTTTTGTCGTCGACAATCTTTTTCATTATTTGAGCAGTAATTTGTTATTTAGTACTACGGTACCTTGCTCGGTTGCGTCAGTTGCGTTGCTTTCTAAGCTTCCACAGTTTTATACCAATTTGAGAAAGTTAGCGTTCGCGATGAACGAAAAGAATGGTATCGGAGAGACTGAACCAAAACAGAGCCGGCGCCAGGGAGAATCCGCGCCTGAGATGCCGGTCGGACGTGCGTATGCCGTTGAACCGCTAGCGGTCAGTAAAGTGTTAAGTATAAGTTAATGGAAGAATCATGTTTAAATTAAATAATGGCTTTGTTTGCCTGATTTAATCTCGATCTAATAAACAACGTTTCGTTTTGAACGCGATGCCATTGTTTACGACTACCCACGATTCTTCGATCAACTGATGAATAAATTCTACTTTACCGGGACGTTTCGAAGCTGCGAGTCCGCTTTCACGCGCAGCATTTCCTCTTATTGGAATTACGACGAAAGATTGGCGAACAAGAAGGAGACTAAAAGGAGGGAAAGACGAGGACGTACAAACAATAGATAATCGGCGAGAGACATTGGAATTGCGCGAACAAACGCGGTACACCTCGTTTCCCGAACGAATCGACGCGTCGGTTAAATTACTCGTCGTTAATTGCAAGCTTCGATTTAAGCTCCGTAATGAATTCGCGATACGACCGAGTGTATAGGCAATTAAAAGATTTCCATTCTTCGCGCGACAAAGTTGTTAGTCTGGAATCGCGTGGTCATGTGGTTGTAGTTGCGAACGCACGGCTGCGAAGTTGTCGCGGTTTCGCCTCTGTACCGTTAAATCTCTGCAACAGCTCCGGAGATGCCGCTGTTATGGAATAGTTAGCAACCGGCAGACACGACTCTACAAGCTCCCAGTATTCTGCACACATCGATAGACGTAGAAAACGTAATATACATAATACGACTTCATATCTTTTGAAATATAATTAAAAGGATAGAAAATTGCTGGAAAATTGTTGAATTCTACGCTTTCAAGTTTATTATGCGCGCATAAAAATCCGGGTAATGTATTGAGTTGGCAACTAAGCGGTTGCGAATTTTGTCATTACCATCTATTGACAAAATCCGTAATCGCTTAGTCGCCAACCCAATAGCTACGATATTTGTCGGAAATATGCGTAATGGAAACATTTTCGGTTTTTGCATCTCTTTCGCACGGTCGATCGATACCGATCGTCGATACATTGCTTATAGAAGAGTTTATTCGCCGATTCTCACGATATACAGCGCTGTGATACATTTTGTGTATCCCAGTTTGTGCGCCGCTGGCGACTTCATTTGAGACGAGAGACGACGAAACGTAACGACGAATTGTTTCGTTCGCACGAAAGCCACGGTGTCGCTCGATTCGCTGTTTGTTCGGTTTTCTTTTTATCGTATTCAGGTTTGCTTGTTTGCGTCACTATTTGCTATTCAAATAAAGCTATAGACCTAGAAAACTAACTGTACGTAAAATGTTTATGTAAAACGATTACGATATATATAGAATGAAACTGGAATAAAAGGAAAAACGTATCGGTCGATGTGCTATATTTTCGTAATGGAAATGTTTCGTGAAAGCAAAAATTGTAAATGACAGTGTAAAACACCGCTACGATAACACGGAGCGACGCTACGATAACAGGCCCGGGCATTACGTTCGGAGGTATCGCAGTATGAAAACTGGATGTACAAAAATCAAACGAACCACTCAGATGGCCTGCCAATAGCACGTGTTTCGAAAAACCAATTCATTTTTGCAGAATATTACGAACTACCTTCCGTTTCAAATATTTCAAGCTATACAAATTTCAACGTTCTAACACTTGGAATTTTTTATCAAAATTCTACGTACATACTATATACAGGGTGGTTGGGGTTAGGTTGGGGTTAGGTAGTAGGTTAGTAACTGCATACTCTCAATATTATGTCTCATAATTATTATATTATACAGGGTGGTTGGTAACTGGTGGTACAAGCAAAAAGGGGGTGATTCCACGCGAAAAAAGAAGTCAAAAATATAGAATAAAAATTTCTTTTTTAATTTTTTTTTAAATTTTTCCATCAAAAAACGATCTGCAGTGAGATCCGTTATAACGAGACGCGATAAAGTGCACGCGTACCGAGCGAAAATTCAAAGTCGATTTTCTCGAAAACAAAGCCCCGAACGAAAAATTTTTATTCCATATTTTCGACTTCTTTTTTCGCGTAGAATCACCCCCTTTCCGTTTGTACCACCAGTTACCAACCACCCTGTATATATAATTAACCAATGTAACTTTTTTAAAAAAACATTTTTATTAGGAGTAAAGGTAACAGTAGGAAGATTTCACAGATTATAGAGCTTTGACTGTAACGAAGAAATTATGGCGCAAGAGACGAGAATAAAAGCTGAACAGCTCTATGAACAATTACAAAGCCTTTGATGTATCTGGAAATCGTATTTGAAGAAACGGATGTGTGAATACGTATAGGTGAGAATACGTATACGCGAAACGGTAACACCACGGACTCGCAAGAGGCTTAAAGCGTAAGAGCGAGATTTGTCTGCCGCGAACGAGAACGTGCTTCTACGCGATGCTTCTCCCGGTTTGCCTTAAGAGGCTCATTGAAATGCACGGTCATACGCCGTGCCACGCGGTTTGCACCTTGTCCGGATAAAAGCACAATGCGGCCGAAACGCGGTTGCTTTGACACGAAAACGTCGTAAAAAAAGAGAAAAGAAAAGAACGCTAGGATATTGACGATCAGTTGAATAATCCGTCACATCCGCCTTTCGAAATTCTTTTTCTTTTTTTTCCTGGCCAATGTTAACACTTTACCGACCGATAGCCGACTAATCGGTTTTTGTCGCCAGCGCTTACCGACCGATAGCCTATTAATCGGTTTTTTCCGCTGACGCTTACTGACCGATGGCCTATTAATCGGCTTTTTGTCGTCAACAATCTTTCTCATTATTTGAGCAGTATTTTCTTATTTAGTACTAAGGTACCTTGCTCGGTTGCGTCAGCTGCGTTGCTTTGTAAGCTCCCACGGTTTTATACCAATTTGAAAAACTTACCGTTCGCGATAAACGAAAAAAATGGTATCGGAGAGTCTAAACCGAAACACAGCCGGCGCCAGGGAGAATCTGCGCCTGAGCTGCCGGTCGATAAAGTGTTAATAAGACAAAGAACGTAACCGTAATCCACCGGTTGGTGAAATTGATTTAGCGAGAAAAAAGATCGACTAAAACGGCACTCACCCTTTTGCTGAAGTACTCGTTGCGGACTAACAGCTCTCCTAGGGTCGTTCCCATTGTTCCAACGAACTTCGTTATAGGCGACACTCCGTGCGGGTCCTGGTCCAGCTATAGATACGCTTCTCGCGCCACTTGCAACGTCTTTGGGCAAAGGCGGCAGAGGTCTGTCAGCGTCATACTCCGTACCATCCAGGCAATTCACATCCCTACGTTCCTGATGCAAGAACACGGAATCGGAATCGGAAACACTGTCTTCGCTCCTGTGTCTCCTAGTCGGTGGTTCCGGGGCAGTGCCATGTTTCGTTGGCCAGCTTCCACTAGCCAAATCCTGACCAACGGCCGATTGGTTGGAGAAACTGACCCTTTTCGCGCCACCGGCGGTTCCGT
>NT_176836.1:495394-507669 GCF_000188095.3 Bombus impatiens | reverse complement strand
GCGGTTCCGTATTCCACACACTCTCCGCCGATCAAGCTTCCCCTCTTAAAAATCGGCGGAGGAGCGACTGTCTTTCCATCGGCGTCATTCGCCTCCTGCTCGTAGATCGAGGAAACTTCGAGTTTCCTCGGAACCACTTGCCCCTCTCCTCTGTGAAAATGTGGAGAGGCACTTTTGCTTCTTTGAGCTTCTTGTCTAACGGGGTCCAGAGGTGTCGATGGAACCAAATCGCGACGATCGCGAATAGCCTGTTGAGGTCTGACGATCAAAACAGGCTGATTCTGGCCCTTCTGACTCTGCATTAGAGGCGGTTTTCCTATAGGATTCGATTTAGAGCATCGAAGATTGCCAGCGGACCACGAAGCTGGATTACCATGAGCAACAGGCACGGCAACACTCGTGGGACTTCGAATCGCAGTTTGTCTAGGTGTCGACGTTCTGACAGGATTCTTCTTGCAATAGGAGGATTCCTCCATCAGATTCTGCTCGTAAATACGTCGTTGTTGTTCCTCGTCCAGCTTCTTGAGCTGCTGCCAGTACACCGCTTCCCTGACCTCGGGTAAATCAATTTTTCGAGCCATCTGTCTGGAGCTGGCGCTCACAGGAGACGCCAGTGACTTCCTATGTGCTTCCAACGCCTTTTGCTGCCAGTAGAACGCTTCTAAATGCTGTCTGGTCTTTTGTTTCGAAGGTGACAAAGGTCCGCTATTAATGCTCGATGTTCCCCGTTGTCCATACATTGGTTCGCAGATTTTCTGAACGTACATCGTTTCTGGCCGAGACTCTTGCTGCTGTGAAACACTTTGCTCTTCTACGCCAACCCTATTAGCGTTTCGTGCTAATTGAATTTCCACCTGACGAGAAGCAACAGCATTTTGCGAATGATGAGTTTGCTCTCGATGATGATGATTTTCTTTGGACCCTGACTCGGTCAAATGGACAGACTTCTGCGTGTTTGGTTGCACTTCTTTCAGCGGACTCGTACGAGCTTCGCTTGGCTGCTGTGGACTCGCTTGTGGAGAAGACGTGTGTGCTTGAACCCAAGCCACTCTGTCATCGCCGTCGTTCCTATTTACATTATCCGATCTATGGTTTATGTTTTCCGGCGAATGAATTCTTGGAGAGCTAACAACCGCGTTTCTTTGACTTTTGTATCCGTAAATGGGCTCTGGTCTCGGTATTTCTGTATTAAAGTCTCCATTGGCCCCTGCAGTGCCTTTAATCATAGTAGCATCCTTATTTGGACTGGAATCTTGGTTACGTTGATCCACGGAATTAACGTTAACAAGTTTACGGGGTGTGTTCGTCATGTGAACAGGTGATTCTATAGCGCAGCGTCTGGAGTCGTTCGAAGGACGTGGTATTCTCGTCTCGCAGGTGGTTTCTCTTTTCGGAGAAGCTATCAGAATCTGCTCGTTGGGTTGAGCTCTCCTGGAAGCTGGTAGACGTTGTCGCGATCCAAAGGGAGAAATCGGTTTGCCTTGGCTTCCGCTAGGGGAAGTCGGACCACGATTCGATTCCTCGCGATTATTCGCTTCTCCAGCTTGCCTTTCATCCTCGCGTTTTTCATTCGCCAGATTTTCTCTCGGCGAAACAGGTCTTTCTCCTCTCGAACGAGTTCTCTGACACGGGGAAACTCTCTTGTCCAAAGAGTCTTCGATCGAACGGTCGAGTTGCTTAGCATTGGCCGAATTCTCTTGGCAAGGAGAAGGCGAGGCAGGAGTCTCGTCATAAATCCTCTCATCCATGCATCTAGTCGACGATCTGGAGGGCGATTTCTCATTTTCGTAGATCCCTTCTTGCCTAGAATCTTCCTCGTCGAACTCGCGTCCATTGGGAGACCCGCTATTTCGAGGCGAATGTAAATAATATTCGCCGCTCTTCGAACTGGATGGCGAGAATTCGCTTTTCTGGCTAGAATTGGGTGTGCAACTGGAATCCCCGTAATCTCCTGATTTCTGACTGGACCCCGAGGAAAGATACTTGGGGGATCTACCTACCAAAGGGGCTCTGTGATTCTGATTTACTATCGGCTGCCTAGTAATCTTCACCTGTGCAGACACAGACTTCAAAATCAGGCCAGGAGGATTGTCATTTTCGTACAATCCAGGTTCGTTCAGGTATTCCGGCGGCTTATCGTACGCATTCTTTCCATATCTGGCAATTTGCTCTTGCCTTTCCTCTTGCTCCTCCAAATAGTTCTCGTAGTTGGCCAATTCGGTCCTTGAGTGAGGTATCGCGGGCAACGGTCGATCCATCGGATGAATGGCCCTGGGCCTAACTAGGTACCTCTCGCTAGGTGGAGCAGAGATCCTTCCAGAAGGTGCGTGATTCCTCTGAAAGAAGTAAGGCGGTCTACTCGCGTGATTCGGCTCCTGCAGACTGTGTTTTCGTTCCAACTGGCCGTATCGCTGGCCGCATCTCTGGCTAAATTCCTCGCGCTTCTGCCTCTGCTCGAATTTCCTGATGTCGGGCGAGATTCCCAGCTGCGCGTTCCGCTCGTTCCACCTTTCGTCCGGAGCGATAGAGCTTAGACTGGAATCAGTCGTATAAGATCTCGGAGCTCCGCTTCGATCGCGTAACAGACCTTCGTGATCCTCGTCTCTGGCTAGGTGATCCGGGGTGCTCGTTATGGGTCCTTGATCCGGAAAGAGCTCGCGCTTAATTTCATCCAGCCTCTCTTCGATTATCGACCCGTTCAGGCTGTTGTCCAACTTCACGTTCCTCTTTATATCTTCGTTCAGATTCATCGTGTCAGGAGACCTGGTGTAGTTCCCGTTTTGCTGGTAACGAGCAAAGTGTCTGTCGTCGGGCCTCTTTCTCTCTTTAGACTCCTTCTTCTTGTAGTCTTTTCGAGAATCCTTCGGAGAGAAGAAACCAGGCAGCAGACGACGAAGGCCCAGTTTCTTCTTTTGTTTCTCCTCTTTCTTCGTCCGAGAGGAAGTGCCCGCCTCCATGGTGAACTCTCTTATCAGATTCGCGTAGCCGTCTGTTTTACAACTCTCTCTAACTAACGCAAAATCAACGCTGTCTGTGTTCGTGGAACTCGAAATTTTCTCGCTTTCGATCCTCGGTTGTTCTGTGAAACTCTTGGCTGTCTCGTTCCTAGGATTCCAGAATTCCTTCGACAATAAATACACGGACTCGTTCCACAGATTAGAAGCTCCCAACTCTATCTCTTTTCGCCGATCAACTTCCACATTGTCAGAGTCATTCTCGATTCTCTCGTTCTCCTTTTCTCTGATGTCCTCGTCCAAAGACTTGATCCTGTCCTCGAGACAGGAATCCGAGTCGACCGTACTGAGCGTGCTGTCAGCGAGAATTTCCTCGCAAGTTCTGTTGCCAGGAAGATCGATCGATCGTTCAAACTCGGGCCTGCGTTTTCTCTGGTCGAAGAGCGGCGTCTGAGGATCGTAGTCCTCGCTCTCCCTGGAGGAAACACTGCCCAACTCCTCCACGTAAGAGGACTTGGACGATTCCGAGGAGTGACGATCCAATTGGTTCTTCAGGAACTCCCCGGACCACCTCTTCTCCACTTCCAGCACCTTCTCGCTGTAGATAGGCCTCTTCCTCGAGTCTGACTCTTCTTCTACAGTGGAAACAGATTCGCGATTCACGTCCAGCAAACCGTACTCCTCGATCTTCAACCTCTTGTCGAGATTATGCTTCTGCAGAAATTCCTCGTCGAACGTGATTCTACTGGCCAACTTCTCCTGGCCAGGCTCCGCGTCGGATAACTTGAGAGCCCGGTTTTCTCGCGATTCTAGTAGTTTCTTTTTATATTTCTGAGCAGTGTTTGCGTCGATTTTCGTGTTCAGGTTCTGTTGCAATACTTCGATGTTTGTTTGGCTCTTCTCTAATCGATTTTTCGCGTCGATCTCTTCTATCTCGTTGTCCTTATCTTCCTTCGTATCTTTATCCCGTTCTTCTTTCTCTTCGATTTTCCCGCTAGGCTCGTTCTTCCTTTTATTTTCCGATCTGTCGGCAACAAGTTCGTCTTTCCGCCAATCTTTTCTCGAAATCTTCGTCGGGGTAAGATTTTTCAGTGAAATCGCTATGCTGCCTATAGACGGACTCTTGCTTAATTTAACAGGCTTAATTCTCTTTTCTGTAGTCGTCGATTCCGTGTTTTCTTTTGACGGAGCATCGTTACAGATATCGGTACTGTTAGGTGCAAGAATATCTTCGGGAAGAGAAACACGAAATTTTCTAGAATCCGCCGATTCGTTGGTTTTTGATCGCGAAAACGCTGGCTTACCAGGCTCGGATTTTATCGAAAGTTTCCTTTTCAACGAAGTTTCATTCTTCGTTAAAAGAACCTCGCGAGAACCAGCAGATTCTAAGACGATCTTTTCTACTGTAACTTTGTCTATCGACAGAACTTTCTCTTGCTCCCCTTGATCTTCGCTCTTGGCAGTTTGGTGCGTGGAATCGCGATCGGTTCGCGCGTTCGTGTTCCAGGGATTCTCATCGACGATTTCCTCCGCCGCCTCCATCCTCCTGTACCCAGGAAGCGCAGCTTGCCACCGCCTAGAATTGAAATCAAGCGTTCGTCGAATCTTTCTGTGCATTAGCTAAATTTCGCTGAAACGTTCAGATTACAACAGGAATAGTTATAATGCGCCATAGTTTCTTACTAGCTGTTTATATTTATCGAACAAAGAGGAATAAGTCGCACAAGCATCACCATATAATATTTCAGACTATATTAAAAAGTTATTTATAAAATTTATAAACTAATAAATTAATAATAGAGTAAATAAAATTAATAGTATTTTTTAATGGAAATTACCAATATAATAATTACAATTAATATTATTATAAAATATATGCAGATATTATATACTGTACGCATTTGACCTGATTTGCTGACCAAGTTGTTCGTCATACTTCGACAACGTAGCGGTCTGACAAACGAGCAACGACGCGCTTAACGAGTCCTGCTACTTCATAAGTGTCGAAGTAACTACTTCAAGAAAAACTCTACATCTTTATTCATGTATATCCGTGATCCGGAGACTGAATTCACGCAGAAATATTCTAAATAGGGGAAGGTGCATATTATTGTAACCTTGAGTATACATTATGTCTTCTATTTATCTCAATAGATTTCTATTTATGTTCCCTGTAGCCTCTAGCCAAAGCTATAGGCGTAACTTTTTTGGTAATGTCCTGTTGCTATAAATATGTCGGAGATGAAAGGACATCGGGACTTCTCTTTTGGAATGTTGGAAAAAACTCCAATACCCTAGTCCAGACTTTTACTATAGCTTCACTTAAGTAACAAAGATGAGAAATATTTTTAATGTTCTAATCCGATTTTATGACAATGGGCTTGGACTCGAAGTGACATAGTGGGTCACTGAACGTAGCCACGGTCACGGAGGGACGTGTACCTGACAGAGGTATGGGATGATTATATGGCTTTCCTGGGGAGGGGGGGGGGCTAAGGTTAATTCGTACAAAATAAGGCATGTTTTTGTGAATTATTTGTGACGACACAATTAAAATCTCTTTATTAAAACCAATAGTACATTAAAATATGACATTCGAAGAATATTGTATAAAATTTTCACGGAGAAATATTAAAAAATACGGCAATGGCAGCAATTATTCGGACGTGTCTCGGAAAAAAGTAGAATTGCGGTGCCCCTCATAACTTGGTGCAGGATCATCCGAAATCAAAAAATCAAAGTTCATTCGTTAGGTAACAGTTTTCCCTAGGTAACGCTGGGAAGGTTTCTCAAAATTTCAATTTTTTACTTTTTTGGAGCGCTTTGAAGGGATAAATTAGCCGATTTTGCGAAAATTTGCGGCTAATTTTTCATTCAAAGTGTTCCAAAAAAGTGAAAAATTGAAATTTCGAAAAACCCTCCCAAAGTTACCTGGGAAAAACTGTTACCTAACGAATGAACTTTGATTTTTTCATTTCGGATGATCCAGCACCAAGTTATGAGCAATTCTACTTTTTTCCGAGACACGTCCGAATAATTGTTGCCATTGCCGTATTTTTTAATATTTCTCCGTGAAAATTTTATACAATATTCTTCGAATGTCATACTTTAATGTACTATTGGTTTTAATAAAGAGATTTTAACTGTGTCGTCACAAGTAATTCACAAAACATGCCTTATTTTTGTACGAATTAACCTTAGCCCCCCTTAAAAACAAAGATTGACCCGAGAGGTGGGGAGAGGAATATATAAGGGCAGTTCCACTTAATCTTTTTGGAGTTCATGCAGATAAGTTTTACCTGTACGTGGAGTTGTACGTGTATTACATCGCATTCGTCATCCCGTGGACCGTGGATTCGTTATCGAACCTGAATTCGTCGTCATCAACATCTCGACTATCCGATCGCCGCTATTAATTATAGTGCCCACATTTGTACCAATAAATATCAGCTATATCCGCGATGGTAAATTTGAGTGAAAGTTTATCGAACGCCCAAAATTCCAACCTTAATCCGACAAATATGTGAACGTGTTTCCTATCATTGCATTGTCTAGTAACACTAAGAGAGTAAGCATGTGAATCAGCATAAACTTATACATTATATTTATATCTTTAATTATTTCAATATACTTTTCTATTACAAATTCATCCACTCGTTGTTCAATCAGTCAACCTCAACCTCAACAATAAGCAGAGCTAACGTTATGTTTATAACAGATAGAGACACTGAAAAGCGTGGAATTGCTGAAATCCGAGACAGGGTAATTGTTGTCAGATGCATGCTACTTATTAGCGAATTGTAAAATTTCGCAAGAAGAAAAGAGTACCGTACATCGACACGACGCGACGTCGCGTTAACACGTTGACTGCCGCGCGTGTTTTCAACGAAATCTCCTTCATGCCACGAATGCTGCAGTACCAAGCGTACTCTGCTAGACTGCCACCGATATTTAAGATAACTTAAAATCTCTGGCCTAATTCGTTACAATGCCGAAAAGAAAAATGGAAAACTTATTTCTTAGTGAGTCAAACAGCAGTGAAAAAGAAAGCTTTTACGAGGCTTACGCAAATTCGGATAGCAGCGATGAGAAAGAAATCAGATTTCCTAGAAATAGAAATAGAAATAGAATTACATCGTCTGATTCTGATTCGGATATTGACAAGTACAATCGTAGTGATAGTGAATGTAACGAAGATACCGTCGACGAGATTTTACAAGAATTGGTCATTGAGGAAGAAAGAAGAACTGATGATACCGAGAAAAGTACAATTCAATTTGAAGAATGAAATGAATTTAGTGGTTGGCAGAAATCATTTTTTTCCAGAGACAGACAGCCTCATTAGGCAATTACCTGGCGATGTTAATCTATATGACGTGTTCGAGCTGTTCGTTGATGACGAAATAATATATTTACTTGTATCAGAAAATTGCAACAAGGAAGGATGTAAATATTAGAAGATTTAGAGAATTATTAGCTGGAAAATTATTAGGGTTGTCTGAAAATACAAAAATCCTTGTCTTCGACGGAATCAGCATAATATCGCCGTTCGAAAAAATGATTTCGCAAGAAGCATTAGTCGCGCGTGCAAACTATGTTATGCGGATAAAAGACGTCGATCGGACCGATCAAAGACACGGGAGAATTTAAAAAAAACAACAACTTATTGTCCAAATTGTCCGACCAAACTCAGCTTTGTATAGAATGCTTCGAATTTTTACATTCTGAATAATTTTCTTAATAAACCACTTTCGTATTACTTCTATAACAATTCAATAGTTTTATTACTTCCTGTGGAATATCTTTTCAAATACCTACGACGATCCTTCGCGAGTAATCAAATAAGCGTCACCCGAATACGGATGACGCGACCCTATCAGAAACTTTGCTGTCACCCGAATATGGGTGACGCGACGGTGAACGTGTTAAAATAAAATTACGATCAAACAAAAGAATTCTTCATCGACATAGCCGCGAATATTTTTCATCGACTCGCAAGTGGAATACGATTGACCACGACTTGTCCAACGAATAATTTTCGTTTGTCCGCTTTCCGGAAGACCGACGAAAAGATTTCGATTGGACAAATCGTGGACAATCGTATTGCACTTACGATCCTTCTCAAGTAGTCAAATAAGCGTCACCCGAATACGGATGACACGGCCCTATCAGAAACTTTGCTGTCACCCGAATGACGCGACAGTCAACGTGTTAATGTTTCTTTGGCAACGGGAACGGTATGTACTGTACAGAGTTTCCGCGTTCGCGCTAACGAACCGTAGAGCAAACGGTTTCGAGGCCGAAGCGAAAGGATAGAGGCTGGTGGCGAGTTTAGCGAGACGCTATGCAGGCGCCAGGATAATATCGGTCGCGGTTGGCACATGGTATCGCGTTACCTTGATTACGAGAAACCGATCTAACTCAGCCATACATTTATCTCGACTACCATATTACGTGACTCGTGCTTCGTCTCTGACACGAAAGAATTTCATTGCGTCTCGTGGCAAATTCGATCTCTCCGTTCGCTAACTAATTACGCGTGTATTATGTTCTTTGGACCAACATACATCGTAGAATTAATTGGAATTCGTAGTCGACGTGTCTCGAGAGTGTCAGCTTCACACTGTCGGCACAACCGACTTTGCAGATATACGACAGCCTAATTTCGTAACAACAAATAAAATAATGTTGGTAATTTGATTAAATACGAACTAAACGAAAACAATTGGTTTTTCTTTGTTTAGAAAAATTCATTATTTCCAGGAGCATGTGCAGCCGCCACGAGAATACTCGGAATTTCTGCCGATCGCGTACCTGTTGATAACTAGCCGCCCCATTTATTTACGTTACGTTATTGGGTTGGCAACTAAGTGATTGCGAATTTTTGATAACTAAGTGATTGTCATTAGGTGGTATTGACAGAATCCGCAATCACTTAGTTGCCAAGCCAATAGGTTACGGAAATACCGAAATTATTTTACGGTGAAACGAAAATACGGATTTTTTCGCTCTACGAATATTACAACGAGTATTCTACGAGTATCGTGAACAGGGTAAATATTTCACCGTGTTGCATGGATCCTATGCATTTTTCCATCTGTAAATTATTATTTGCTTGCGTAATAAATTCTGTCGCCCCTTGGTGTCTTCACGTTTTCAGGAATATTACGAAAACCTTGTTTATGCTATTGTAGATGCAGCGAGTGCAAAATGCGAGAAGTAATATGCAGAAATATCGCTGGACATTGCATCGTTAACCCTTTGCACTCGGAATTTTACCTCAATTTCGATACCAGAAGCTCCCAACGCTTTTAGGTGTTTTATTTGAAGTTTACTTGAACTAAAAAATAAGACAGTTGAAATAAACAAAGGAAGAAAGAAATTCACTTAAATACCAATTTTATTCACACTATTGTTGTATTTTGCACATTTTAAGTGTATGACATATCTTGAAACAATTTCCAGGATCCAATGCTGCTCTCCTATCGCATGTTTCATAAAAAAAGATGGCGCTCGACAAAGGAGCCCCTGAGATAAGAAGTGATGTCGAGTCACGCTCGACATAGGAGTGCAAAGGGTTAATGACAATAATAAAGGAAAAATTAACGTCACGGTTACCTCGTAAAAATTCGTTAGTATTGAATTGGTAACTAAATGATCGCTGATGTTATCAATACCACTTATTGACAAAATCCGCAATCATTTAGTTGCCAAGCCAATAGATATATCGAATTACAGATTTCTTTAATCACACGACAAAAATGATCGAAGTTTCATTAGAATTTACGATATCTCAGATAACTGGAATGTTTTCTGCAATTGACAATAATAAGCGTGATACTAGTCTCTTGACTCTGGCAGATAATTTCTCGTAAAAGCCAAGAAATAAGTAAAAACGAACTTGTTCTTTCCCTGCGGTCTCCGAACGACTCTTCCGACGTTTGCCTGTAGTTGCCTCTATACTCTTCGTATAGAAAGTGATTTTCCAGCAGACGAAGCAAGCCAATTTCGCTTGGTAAAACTTGGAATTAATAACGGCGGATATGTTTTATAACTTCGGGATAAACAACATTGTTTCCATTTACCAGTTACTTTTCTCCCACACAACTGCCACTTACGTGGTTACTGCCGCGATAGCCAGCGAATATCTCAACGACGACGTTACTGCCACCTGCCGGCCAGGGTTGTTGCAAAAATTACGAAACTTTCGTAGTTTAGTGAAACTAGATACGTGTGAGACCAGCCACGCGTTTATCTGAAGATTTGCAGCGATTACGCTGTGTATGTGTTCGCTCGATTCGGACTATACGAGAAGGCTATAGGGCTATAGCGAGCCAAGTTCTCAGAAGCGAAGATTTGTTCGGGTGCAACCGAGGGCCGCGACGTTTCTTCGGATAATCGCGATAAACAGAGTTTTAACTGGTGAGTCAAGCGACAGAGCGGTGATCGGATTGGCGGCCGCAACGGAAGAAGCAACATCGTACAGTAGCGAAGAGCAACGACCGTAACCGATTCCCTCGGCAACCCGCAAAGAGCCCGAAGCGAGACTTCTTAGTTATTTTTTAGCGCGTTTTTCGCGGTCCCGTTACCTTTCCTTTCGTCCGCCATCTCTCTCTCTCTCTCTCTCTATCTCTTTCTTCCTTTTTTTCTCTTTCCAGTCCCGGCAAACGCTTTTACGAATCTAAGAACAGCTGGGTCATGCGCCATGTTTACGTACATGTACAAGGTGAGTCGGTAAAAATCACCATCTCACGTAATTCGTTAACCGACTGAGTTTATCATTTACCAGGTAAAATTCATCGCGTCTAAGGATGGAACGAATCTTGATCGAACGAATACATTTTGACTTTTCGATGCCTCGCATTCTCTGAGATATCAAGCTGATCTTCAGTTTCTTAACAGTCACCGTGTATTGTAGCCGCCAAAGAAAAAACGAATTCGATGACCTTTAACAATTCAAACTCGTTGTCTCTCTCGGTCGAAACACGTGGAGAACTACGAGATCGCGAAGAAAAGAACGATAATCCGTAAAGTAAAGTTTAGCCGAGTAGAGTGCTGGAACATTAATGCCGGCCACTGTACGTACAGTACGTACATATTCGAACACTTAGAAAATTTTTGTACGCGAATATACCGTGCGCGTTAGACGAAACTTCTTGAGAGCAGGAGGATGGAAATTGGGTGGTTTTAGACCTCGCTTCCGCTTTTTCCACGATCGTTGCCGAAACTGGAACAACGAAAGATAATTAAAGAGAAAGATAGTGGCGACAGCCTGGAGGAACAGTACGCTTCAAGGAAACGCAATATGTGATCTTTATTGAAATTAATACGTCGGTGTTGCATTACGCAGCAGTCGATTACAAAAATACACTCTGTCGCCACCGATTACATAAACGTTTTGTATCGAAGGTTGACGTAATCGGGTCGGTTCCGTGCTGTTCCAATAAACAAACGAAGAAAACCATCATCGAACATCGATGTAAATTTGAAAGTGTTCGCTTGGGTAGAGAGGTCCCTATGTTTAACGCTGTGAAATTCCGCTCTTTCTCGTCGTCAATGAGTTCATTCTTCCTCCACAGGTTTATCATTCCTAAAGAACATCTCTGTGCCTGTATTGCTGTTTTCGTTCCTGTAATACGCCTGTTTCTGTTCCCTTGCCTGTTACATTGAAATCCTATTGTCTCTGGTGAAATGCAATAAAAATATAACGCCTTTTTTCTGCCCAAGTAATTAGAACATAATTTAGCGATAGGAATCAATGGTCAAAGTGAGATACTATAGGATTGGCAATTAAGTGATTGCGGATTTTTTCATTAAGTGTTGTTGAGTTGGCAATATCTGCAATCGCTTAGTTGCCAACCTGATATTTCGAAATCGTGAGAAATAATAAAGTCGAATGGGAAGGTAAATAACATAAAATAAGGCTGTCAAGGGAAGACGCGCGAATTCGAAGAATTATGAGACTTTGGGGATATACGGAGGATATATAACTACTACCAAGGGATAGGATTGACCCCTGAAAATCCAGTTATTTTCCGATACTAATTGTAAGAGATAGGAAACACGCTATCGGACGAAAGTTACTTCTTTCAATTGGGGCTATCATTTGGTAAAATTGTTTGTCGATTTTACAGCCAGTTATAACGTAAAATCGGAAAATAACCGGATTTTCAAGTCCTATGATGCCCCTACGAGTCGAACAAAGTTACACAATATTTTTGAAATTGTCTGCTAGGGCCAGAAAATTTATGATAATTTCATTGGTATATGTGGATTATGGCTATGTACGTAAATATTGCAACTATTGAGGTTAGCAACTAA
>NT_176836.1:482171-495236 GCF_000188095.3 Bombus impatiens | reverse complement strand
ATGGTATTGACAAAATCCGCAATCACTTAGTTGCCAACCCAATATATTCCAACTATTTTACATGTATTATCTAGTAAATAATCCATAATTTCATTAGCATATGCTTCATCACCATTTCTTTTTGCGCTATATTTATATCTGAAAGAGCTAGACGCACTCCATCTTTCAATTATAATATGGCTAACTAAATTGGTAAGGTTCTTAGACATACTGAAACCTTATTAATTGGATGTCTTTCATGCAATTTAACTACTAAAAAATTATTATTTACAGACACTTTCTACGTCATATTTAGCTGCTTTTGTATCAGTCTTTTTAGAGGTTAAAATAATATTGATGACATTAGGTATGATAACTTTAACTACATTAGGAATAGGTCTTATTGTAACATTTTCTAAGCTACTTGGCTATAGAATTTGTATGACATATAAAATAACAGAAAATATTATAAATAATGTAAGTAATGTTACAGTGTGATTCAACTATGAGAACAGGACTGTTGATGATCTTTGGACTGGCTTCTATTGTTTCAATTTTTCTGATAATGATAGTTCTGCTATTTACATGTATAAGAGTATTACAACATTTTCTAAGCTACTTGGCTATAGAATTTATATGACATATAAAATAACAGAAAATATTATACATAATAATTATAAATAGCGCAAATAATGTTACAGTTTGATTTAACTATGAGAATAGGACTGTTGATGATCTTTGGATTGGCTTCTATTGTTTCAATTTTTCTGATAATGATAGTTCTACTATTTATATGTATAAGAGTATTACAACATTTTCTAAGGTACTTGGCTATAGAATTTGTATGACATATAAAATAACAGAAAATATTATACATAATAATTATAATTAGCGCAAATAATGTTACAGTTTGATTTAACTATGAGAATAGGACTGTTGATGATCTTTGGATTGGCTTCTATTGTTTCAATTTTTCTGATAATGATAGTTCTACTATTTATATGTATAAGAGTATTACAACATTTTCTAAGGTACTTGGCTATAGAATTTGTATGACATATAAAATAACAGAAAATATTATAAATAATGTAAGTAATGTTACAGTGTGATTTAACTATGAGAACAGGACTGTTAATGATCTTTGGACTAGCTTCTATTGTTTCAATTTTTCTGATAATGATAGTTCTGCTATTTACATATATATAAGAGTATTAAATATAATAATCTCAGTTATAGGCATGATTTTATTATCAATGGTTAATATAAAATTAATATATATACATTGAAAATATTTCTTAATTTAAACATAATATATCATACTGTAAGAGAAGAATATTTCAAACGTAAAGGGACATTATTATACGTTTTCTAGTATTTGTATTTTGATGTGTAAACAATTATAGGTGAAAGAATAATGGAATTAAGTCCGGATGAAGTTGTATTTGCAACAGCACAAATTTATGTTGACATAACACTGTTGTACCAATACGTGTTATTGTTTACGAGTATCATGTATCATCGATAAATATCAAGGATAAATTTACATTATGTCATTAAGAATAATTATTATATAATCGGCAATTATATTAATCGGCCATTGAATGTATTGGACTTTTGCGACGAGAAATATCGTAAAAGATATTTATAACACGACGTACCTCAACATTTCCTTAAGCATTTACTTCTTTACGAATTTCGGATATTCCAGTCGCTTTCGACTCAAACACCGTAAAAGCTCTAAACGCTTGTTGAACCGAAAGTTGAACCGAAGACTGTAGCAAGGCTTAAGCTTCTAAGATTTATTAGCTTTTAATTGACGAAGCAATTGGAGTGATCGAAATTACATTTGTCAAAGGCTTTCGTAACGAACGTGAAACAACGAAAATAGAATTTTCGTAGATAAATTACGCGCTGTTAAATATCGATAAGAGTTTCGGTAGAACTACGTTAATTCGGTTGCCAGGGGGAAAAAGGGGAAGGAATTAAGAGCCGCGATGGAGAAGTAGCGGTGTGTTCCACGAAACGTTAACAGAGCAACCATAACTCTTGCCGAAGAAACACAGAGTAATTTTCTACGGGCCATAAATTTCCTAACACGGACAGTTTGCTGACCGTAACTAAATTCGACTGTAATCTCCATCCAAGGTAGAACGCACACGAGAAACGAAAGCAGAGAAAAGTTACGTGGAATTGGGAAAAAATCGAAAGAGAAGAGAGGCAGAGAATGAGATAGACTGAAAGTCTGAAATGAACGTCTGTCGTCGGGCTAATAATTGACAGACTCGATTGGTTCAACGAGTACCACCGTTCTCGGTTAATTATCCTGACTCTCGTTATCCCATTATCGTCGTTAGATAGTATCGGAAGGGTGAAGCGAGCTTCTTTGTCGATTGCCGACCGTCGGTTTGCAGGATGCACGCGTTTCAACGACCGTGGCGCGCTCACTAGGAACCCTGTTCCATTGTTGATGGAATATCGCAGCGATTTTCGATCTTTCTATCACATCGTACCACGTATTGGGTTGGTAACTAAGCGATCATTACCACCTATTGACAAAATCTGTAATCACTTAGTTACCAACCTAATACAAGCAGCCACCTATTTTCTTCCGCAAAACGGCGCCGATAGTTTATTTATTTCTTCACTTATTAACATTACGTTTTAGCACCAGCCCTATAATATGCTAGAAAAGGATAAAGATAGCACAGTTAAGTTACTAAATAGTAAACTTATTTATTATATTATATTATATTATATTATATTATATTATATTATATTATATTATATTATATCGTACTAGAACGTTCATTTATTTAGGCAATGTAAAGAATTTTTTAAAAGAGAATATACGTGATTAATGCGATTTATGGAATTACAAAGTAACCACGCATATGTTATGTACACGTTGTTGTATATGAAACAACATGCGAATTCTTGAGGTTCTCGATGGTACAACTATACCTTCAGCTATTTTAACAGCGAAGATTACAGAACATATTATGCTCCTTCTGTGCAGTATCGGAAGATTTACATTGTCAAGGGTATTGTGAGGATCGAAAACCATAATTGTGAGAATGAAACGACATCAGGTGATCGCTATATGTTACATTTACGTGTTACGCGATATGCAGACAAATATTAGGTTGTCCGAAAAGTTTCTTTCGTTTCATAAGATGACAATAGACGAACAACAATTTCTGTTTTATATTATTTTATTGAACTAGCTATGATCCTTTTCGTTCTATTTCCGCTATTACCTGCATAATTCAATAAACTAATATAAAACAAAAAAAAATATTGCGCGTGTATTACTTCCTTATAAAACGATAGAAACATATCGGACAACCTAATACATAAATAAGTATAAGAAGATATTACACTATGATTGTTTAAGCGTTAAACACCGTAAACACGGAATGTTCAAAGTTGCGAAGGGATAGAGAAAAGAGATCAACTGGATCAGATATGGCATTAGTATGCGCGCACGTATCCTGATAAATCGACTCGCTGTTTCTAACGTCGCTCGCGAGGAATTCAACCCGGAAAATCAAAAGATAATTACGCACGTAACGCGAACGTGCGTTCAAACTTGTAACACGAACAAGTGGAAAGCGATCAAGCAGATTATTTATAAAAAATAAAAAAAGAATATCAGCCATCTTTCTCCTGTTCTTTAGCGCGAAACCATTCCCATTTATGAAACATGGCATTGCGTGGAAACGCAAAAATTTATGCCGTGTACTTTACACAACTCTGTTATATTGGGTTGGCAACTAAGTGATTGCGGATTTTGTCATTAGGTGGTAACGATAAAATCCGCAATCACTCAGTTGCCGTTCGAAGATGGTATCCCACTGTGGGTAGCCATCCACATGTTATATTATTATGCCACTAAGCTATAATATTTTACCAAATGTCCTACTGGACAAATTATAAAATGTAAATAAATAAAAAAAAAAAAAAAATCTTAGTTGCCAAACCAACATTTGAGGATCAATAGGCGGATCGTACGACGCTGGACATTAGCATATCCCGCATGAGATGAATAAAACTATAAGGTTGTAAGGGGTTGCGAGAGTAACAGGTTTTTAAAATTCTCAGGAAATTTAAAAATAAATCCAAGCGACCTGTTCGCTTTGTCAACTGCCGTTGGTAGTGTGGGATCAACGTAAGACACGTTATATTCAGAATAAGAGAAAAATGTCACGTAAACGTAGGCGCAAAAATGCCTCGTTACGAAATTACGAGAAAAATACGGAATAACAACGGACTAGTTTTCGTTACACAGAGCAGAAGATTCGATTATTTATCTACGTTTGTTGCATTTCAAAACGTCCCTGTAAGATGCATCCTGGCCGAATAATCGTCGCTTACGATGCTTACATAAATGAGGAACGCCGATGAGCACATTCCACGCATACTCGTTACGAAACGAATTGCAGGCGACGTTGAGAGACGATTTTAGTCACGACACAGTTCTTTTTTTAAATCGCCAATCTTATCGATAAATTGTTACGGGACATTGCGCTGGCTATTTCCACAAATTTGGGCGTAAATCAAATAATACATATGGAAAACTAAGAAATGCTTTTTTCTAAAAATTGTCCAAATTTCAGATTCTTTTCATTTTCTTAAAATTTCAGGTGTTGCAGAGTATCGCGTTTCAAACGATGATCAAACTTCAAAATCCTGACGAAACTGCAGCGACGAAAACGCGGAAGATTCATTATGGAAAAATGTTATGCGGAAGCTTCTCTTACGTTTTTCTCGAAAATATATTTCTCTAACCCGCGAAATATTCCGAGCCACGTATCACCAAAACATATTCCGCATACTATTTTGTCTATTATTTCAAAAATTGTACAGTTTCAAAGCCAAAACTTATTATTAGTATCGTAATTATTTGTTTTAATTATTTGTAGGAAGAAAAATTGTCAAATTCTATTGGGTTGACAACTAAGTGATTGGGAATTTTGTCATTACCACCTAATAATAAAATAAAATCCCCAATCACTTGTTGCCAAGCCAATACATATTCCGAAACGCATCAGGTTTAGTACAGTGTCTTAAAGGATAAAGGAAATCCGTTACTGCTGGCATTAAGAAAACAAGTTCATACGAAAGTTGAAGGGATTAACGTGCAAATGCTGTTGGGCGTTCACGTTCGGGGTACGCAGGTAACCATTCGTGGAATTATCGGTTGGCAGTTAGGAGGAGCACTCGCGATAAATATCGAGTACTCTCGGCCGTGCCTAGCATCGACGAGAAGAGATTGAAAGTTTCTGAACGACGGTTACACGCACGGTGGAACACCTCGCTCCTTCAACGTTCCCATTAGAAAAACCTTCGACAGGCTGTTCTATCATGAAATTCGGAAAATGTCAATTTTGACTGTTTGGATATTTTTCAAGAATATAATTAGCGAAATACGCAGTGGGAAAATCTTTTATAAATGTTTTACATTTGCTACGAAGTTGTTGCGCGCGAAGATCAAGGAGAAAGACACGTGTAAGTATGATACATGAAAAGATTCATTTTAAAGAGAGAGCACCAGGAGCGAGTCATCGGTGATCGTAGCGATAAACGCGCGTCCTCTTCATCGGCGCACGGATTTTCATGCAAATTTATATTTCTAAGAATGTCTAACCAAGAACGTTAGAAACTTGATTTACTTGTTACGTATTATAGAAAGCGCCATTATTTTCCAAATTTTATGCGTTTTTTTCATATTACGTGCATCTTGTGCAATTCTGTAGTTTCAAGTTTCTTACAAAAGCAGATATCGTTGGTTGAACGCCAGGCTATCGGCGATCGCGACCTCGTTGCTCGCTACTTTATTCGTCCTTCGACAACTTTTTGCACGAACGTGTCATTTGAAAAGCCCGATTATTATTTCTATGAATCTGCGACCTCATAATTATAGAAACAGACTGGGTTCGTTAATTGTAAAAAGCTGTCGTGAAACGAAGATCACCGAAGCGCCATCTATCGGTTTGCAAAGCCATTCTATGATCCGCGGCACTGTATAAATCTGTCAAAGGTTAATTACCAAACTTTCAGCCTTCCTGAAACCTGCGGCGCTTATCTCTTTCGCAGCATCGACTCCCACCGCTCTATGGTATTTCCACTGCTACGCGTATAATCGCAGTCCTCGACACCACGATTCGAACAAATCTTCGCCAACGAGAAAGATCACACTCACTGTTGGAACACGGTGCGACCGACCGATCACCGAATCCACCTTACGCAGGATCGTTCGACTTATTACAATTCGGTGGGAAGATAGCCCGTGACGGGAAACGCGACGATCCAACGAACAGGATGGAAAAAAGGCGTAAGATGCGGCGAATGTGGATGGAAAGCGAGCGAGTACCGTCAGATGCACGGCGCATCGCTAGGAAGAAGGAGAACAGAAACGGAGAGAGGGAAGAATTAATCGAGAGAAGAGAGCGAAAAGGAAGGGAAAGAACGTAAAAGAAGGAAGAGAAGAAGGAGAGAAAGAGATGAATAGATAGAGAGAGGAAGAGAGAGAGAGAAGGGACACGGCGTCAACGATGCCTCTGTGCCGACACTGGCGACCGACTGCGACTCTCGTTCGCGTAATGCACGTAGAGCAAGTGAAACAGAGAAGGTGGGGGGTGGAAGGCGAGAGAAAGAGCAAGAAACGGCTCGTCGAGAATGACGAACAGAAGAGAATGGATTGGAAGTAACCGCGAACGCGAGGAGAACTCTCGCGACGACCGACACGCTTCGTTTCGTGGTCCGACCAACTGATCGCCAACCGACGCCACTTCTATTCGACACAGGGGACCACAGTTAACACCGATAACGAGTTACAGGTAGGCGCGTATTTACTTATGACGCATCGCCGTATCAGCAATCAGCTACTCAGTGACTCTCAACATGACCAACTCGGACAGTTTTCAGGCTTTCACTACACGCCTGGATCGCCTGCATAGTTGTTCGCGTTATTTCACTTACTACAGATACAGTTTAAGGTTATTTCGCTTGAATATTGCCAACTGCGATCTTGGCGAAAAGGTTGAGATTTTTTTCCTTCTGGACACGACTTCATGCCGCAAACCTCGAGCGGCGTTAAACGAGCCACGTGTTAAATGTATCAGCGCTAAGCGGTAGCATTCACGCGTGAATCGTTTCAAGCATTTTTTGCAGCGTTCTGTTCTCCGAGGTTATACTCGGCGTATATTTGTTTGTTTATGTATTTAGTTACCGACCAACGATACGAATCGCGCAGATTCTGATATCGTCTATAGAGTCACGCCACAAGTTCGTCGAGATAGCTTAAAAAGTGCTGGCGACACTTGTTTGGGTATTAGCTCTATTTTCGTGGGAATCTTTGTGATTTTATCTACTGAAATATCTCGCAACGAATGCAAAGACCTTCGCCTCGTCGAGAAATATATTCAGTCATAATATGTGGACGTGCAGCCGTACAAGATAATCTGTTGTCAATGGCATTTGTTGAAACGTTTCTACGAGCTTTTGCACGATTTTTGCAAGGTTCCGTCATTAATTGAATAACGTCTCCTTTAAAAATAAGGCTACGCGCTAATACATTTCGCAGCCACCGTACAGTAGGAAGGACACGAAGAAATCTCTTGGCTGTCACAAACGTATCGTACACTTCGTACACGTGTCGGTAAAGATTTTCGTGTTGCACCGCGAGGATCGAAGATCTCAAAGAAATCAGGTCGCAACTCGACCGTTCTCTTAGAAAAAAATGTTACACTTTCGTTAATTTTATGTTGCATATATACAGGGTGTCCCGAACCTAAACGGCCAAACCGCGAGAGTTTATTCCACAGATAAAAAGAAAAAAATATCTGTTATACGAAGTTGTAATACCGTGACGTGAATAATCATGAAATGCAACAATATAAGAAAAGATGATTACTTTTAATTCTTCGTTTCAGAATAGCGTCCTTGCGGACGGACACATGCTTCGCATTAACGAACAATGGAATTAATTACGCTACGACGAGAATTTTCCTGAATTTCAAGAACTTCGTATAGCATTTTTTCTTCTTTCTGCCTGTACATTAATTTCCTCGTCGCTGATTTTCACGAGCTTCAAATATGTTGCCTAGGTCAACACTCTGACCACCTTTCTCTCATACATATTACCGCCTTAGTTTTCCAGATATTATCAACATCCTTTTCTTCTTTTCCTTCCTTCTGCTTCTGTAGATCAAAGTCTCGCAGTGTGACCATTTAAGTTCGGAACATCTTGCATGCACGATCCCGCCCATAAATACTCAGACGCTATCGAGACATATTTGTGGATTTCGGGCAAACGTTTCTTTACACCGTGTACACGTGTTACGTATTAACGCTAAAACTACCACACCAGTCAAATTGACTGGTTTTATAATTTTATTTTAGAATTTCTACTTCATGTTGTATTTTTTTCCGCAATGATGTAATGACTTTCGCAACGGTAACTAAAAGAATAATATAATGAATTTTATTTTGTTCTCTATGTATTCAAACTGAAAATAATTTTGTATCAAGACTACTTATACCAATACCAGTCAAAATGACTGATACTTGTCAAAGTGTAAAAGGATCCTGCAATCTGTTTGTCGAACCCCAATTAACCAGTTCCCTCTTTTTCTACAACTTGCCACGCGTTTTAACAATTTTTACTGTATATCATTCGATATGACGATATCAGTTATCAGGAAAATTCCAGATCGATGCTAACACTAGAAATACCACACCAGTCAAACACCCGTTTAGGGATCATGGCTCCAGATGGATTAATAATACCAAAAATGTACTAAATAACATGGAATTTCTATTGTAAGAAAGTAATAAATCAATAAATATAAAAATATTCTATTATTAGGTATTTTTTAAAGACCACTCATTTTCACTGGTTTTGGTAGAAATAGCTTCGTGTTAATAAGTGTTCCAGTGTTAATAAGAATGCTAAATTCCATAAACCGATATAATTACAGTCCATCTAGGATCATTCTCACATCATCTCACGACTCTCCAGTCTCCACGGACCTGCCAACTACTCTGAACACTATCGATACGTACTACGAACTACGATAAGCAACGCCCTTGATAGCAAGCGAGCAAAGAATAACGAGGCCCTGGTTGCTTTCCCCGAACGTTCTCCTTCTCCGTTACCATCGTCTCGAATTCTCTCTCGACTTAATCAGCTTTCGCGAATAAAAGGAATCGGCTGTGCCGACCTCGACACCGATATACGGTCGTTTGCAGTTGTGTCGATCGCGCTGAATCCCTACGATCCGGACGATCTTCTGTCCAAAACGGTCTACCTCGTTCCGAGCCGATTCCGTTCGCCGACTTTTGTCTCGTCGAAGCACTCGGCCTGGCCGAATACAATTTGCCGAGAGCGAGCAAGTCGGGGAAACCGTGTCGCGATTTAGCCGCAAGGTAAACGACTGCTTGTGCAACATATGCGAAACATTATCGACACTGACGCCAAGCGTTTTCGAAGAAAGAAACAAAAAAAAAAAAACGCCAAGCTTGCAGCTCTTGGTATTTCGATTTGCAATTATTAGACAGTGGATTTTTAAGCGTTTAAGGGCAGAAATTGAAATGTGCAAGTATTAGGTCATCCCATAAGTTCGTGGTGCCGTTTTTCGAGCGCCCATAAGTTCGTGCCGTTTTTCGAGCGGTTATATATGTTAAGATTGTTTACATACCTTTCAGTTTCATGAAAAAATGTAATCCCCCTCTCGTTGTACAACTTCTTGCCATTTTTCTGGTAGGGCCATTATTCCGTCTCGATAAAAGTTCTCTTGTTTTTCTTTAAAATAATTTTCTAAGCTATTTTTCAGAATGTCGATATTTTCAAATTTTTTACCTACTAAAAAGTGTTGTAATGCTCTGAACAGGTGATAATCGGATGGGGCAATGTCTGGGGAATATGGGGGATGTGATAAAATTTCCTAATTAAATTCAGAGAATTTTTTTCTAACGCTTTTCGCGACATGCGGTCTAGCGTTGTCGTGATGGAAGATAACGTTGTTCCCATTCGCTAAACCTGGTCGTTTTTCAGCTAGCGCTTCCCTTAATTTTTCTAACCGAGTGCAATATTTGTCTGAATTAATGGTATCACTTGGTGATTTTTCGACAAGATCCCGAATTTTATCTTCGTCTGTCTGAGGAGGACGCCCGGAGCGTTCCTCGTCTTCTAAACAGAAATTCCCAGCTCTAAAACGTCGCAACCACTTCCTACAGGTGCGAGATGAAAGCGCATTTTCTCCGTAAACGGCACATATGTTTTTCGTGGCAATTGTTACAGAACTTCCTTTCCGAAGTTCATATAACACGAGACGTCGAAAATGGATACGCATTTCACTCATGATTTTTTACCGTTAGAAGTCACTGTGTTCGCTATATTACGATCTTATACCCACGAAAATCTGCTCTAGCCTGTTCTCGATCATCTAAGCTCAAGTGCATTGGTCCCTTATCGCCGTATGTTTATAAATCGACACATGAAATGTATACACAAAAGTCGGCACGAACTTATGGGATGACCTAATATGATTGGGTATGTCGTGTAATATGCAAAAATAAAAGAAGATAAAATTAAAAAGAGCTATAGTACCTGCTGGAATATTTGCTCAGTGGAACAAATCACTGTTTAGTACTACTTTCTCAGTTGTGTTCGCCAAATATGAATTTACATAAATATCCGCAGTCTAGCAACGACAGAGATATAAAAAGTAGTTGAACATTCGGTACAACTCAATGGAAATATCCAGGTTTCTATTGGGTTGGCAACTAAGTGATTGCGGATTTTGTCATTTGGTGATATCGATAAAATCCGCAATCACTTAGTTACCAATCCAATATTACATTTTCAACATTGTAATAGTAGAAGGTCTGGTTACTGTTAACTTTTTGCTTCTTGCCGTAGGTCATCAAATATTATGGTAAATTGAGACTGAAATAAGAAGAATATCTGAATCGATTGAAAAATAATTGCAAAACCTCAACGTTCTTACTTAGCTTCACTTTTTTTTTTTTTTATTTATTTGTTGAAATTACAATCAATTCTCGCGTTGAGAATTTTCAGTAATTTTCCTGGCGTGGCGCAGTGACATGGCTGTTTATTTATAATAAGTTAATACTTATTATAGATAGGTATAATTTATAAGTATTATAAGTAAGTGCATATGCTTAATTTGGATAACTAAATGAATCTAGCGTTTAGGTCTAGCGGGTAGTGCCTCTTCAGCCTGCGAATCTGGTCCGTCGTATCGAGTAGTCCAGTGACTTAGCTTCACTTAGCTTCGGTTTCCTTAGCTTTTTCTTACTTTTTTATTTACACTAATTAATATCGACCATCGTGTTTATCGATATCAACCAACTGTATATAGCTGGCCGAGATAAGATCAGGCGCAAGAATTAAAGAACTTGATAAGAAGTATATTTGATATATTTGCTACAATTGAAGGTATTCAAATAGTAATGCATCCTACACGTACGGCAGGATTATTTACAATAAGTCGCATAAGCTTCAACGTGTTCAAATCCTTCACACGGACTAATCAGATCTGTCGTATATCACAAGACGTCGACAGTTTGCGATATCTACGACAACGAAAGAATGAGAAACTGCCTTAAACCGTAGGTGCATTAAGAGGAAATATCGAAAACGAGAAACTGATTCGACTAATGCCATCGTAGAGCGAGCATGTAGGTATAATAAGAAGTAATGCAATAAACAGGAGAATAAAAAGAGCGAGGCGATAGACCGAGAATAGCGTAGAAAGCGATCAGGAACGTTGCCGCGCCGCTGGTTATTATCGATAAGAAACGGCCAAGTTTTCTTATCTACGTCGAGTTCTTCGAAAAGTAATACGCTTTGTGCAAGGCACGCTTGGCGCTATTCTTCGTTGGTAGTACTACTTATGTACGTATGCACACATGGAACGTGCGTGAGTGTGAGCATTTTTCTGGAAGGAATGGAAGCTTCTTATAGAAACGAGCGAGAAAGCGGCAAACGTTCTCGCTATGTCTCGGTTAACGGTTCGAGGCTTGGTCGTCTAGACGAGCATCGTTTCTTCCACTCTTCGTTAATATTTATAGAGTTGAAACGTGCAATTACGCGAGGAAACGTCGTTGGCTGGATAATACGCGTAGACACGCGCTCTCGTGCACCACGAGGCACGCGTATCTCGCCCATTCCGCCTATAATTTCCTTACTCTTCTCGATACCTTCGAATTTCTTTCGAATAAGGTTACTCGCGGTAATATTCGGACACGTGCACCGTCTGTTACAATTAATACTAATAAGCTTGCAATCTCGCGATATCTTGTAGTTTGTTATAAAGAAAACGGTGCAAGTTAGACTTAGGTCTCAGCCTGAAGTCGACAACTCTCGAGTCTGGTCCAGCCACGACCAATCAAACGGCAAGTAACGAGCAGGCAACTCGTTACCGAACGTTTAAGGCCCGACCACAACTTTTTAGGTTTTTACTGGTTGTTGATATCTGACAGAAAGACAAATCACGTGCTACGGGTCTTTCGGAAATTCTTTCCTTTTTCAAAAAATATGCCGAACAATAGTTCGTGTTTACAGAATCAGCAAACGTCCTGGTTTTATAAACGCAAATGTTTTTTTTTTATTTAATATTTCACATTCACAATTTGTCCAATTTGGACATTTGGTAGAATTTTTTAGCTGTTTGATTATCATGTGGGTGGCTACCCCAATGGGGTAGCATCTTCGTGTTTGTTAGGATATATCCTTTATGAGATCTGCTGGGTATTTCCTTTTAGTCTTCTTTCTATGCTTGTGTTGATCGTTTCCGCTGCCAGCCGGTTCCGGTGCGTTGCTATTCTTTCTCTGTACCTTCTTGCGAATCTGCTAATCTCTTCCTTGACCGTTGGTATTCCAAGGTCTTTCCGTATGTCCTCGTTTCTAACGTACCATGGGGCGTTTACAATTGATCTAAGAATTTTAGCTTGGATTGTCTCTATTTTGCTTATATGGCTCATTGCTGCTGTTCCCCAAAGTGGTATTCCGTACATCCAGATTGGTTTTACGATCGTTTTGTATATTTTTAGTTTGTT
>NT_176836.1:477402-482109 GCF_000188095.3 Bombus impatiens | reverse complement strand
GTTTACTATTGTTCTAAGAATTTTAGCTTGGATTGTCTCTATTTTGCCTATATGGCTCATTGCTGCTGTTCCCCAAAGTGGCATTCCGTACGTCCAGATTGGTTTTACGATCGTTTTGTATATTTTTAGTTTGTTTTCTATGCTTAGTTTGGATTTTCGACTTGTTAACCAATACATTTGTCTCCTTGCTATCTGTATTTTGTCTATTATTGATTTAACATGCTGTTTCCATGTGAATCGCATATCTAAGTGGAGTCCTAGGTATTTGACTTGCCTTGTTTGTATTATGTGCGTGCCGTTCAGTGTAACGTTTGGTGGTATCTGTTTTCGCAGTGTGATTGTAATGTGGTTGCATTTATCGGGGTTTGCTTTAATTTGTTTAACTCGAAGCCACTTTTCTATTTTTGTGATATGTTCTTGTAGTAATGTGACTGCTGTTGCAGGGTCAGTGTGCCTGACTAGTACCGCTGTGTCGTCCGCAAATGTCAGTATTTTGCTATTGGTAGTTGTTGGTATGTTGGCCGTGTATAGTGTGTATAGAATTGGTCCTAAGACGCTTCCTTGCGGAACCCCTGCCTTGATGTCTTTAACTTCAGAGTACGTGTCTTTAATTTTTACCACGAAGGTTCTGCTGCTTAAGTAAGATTTAATTAAATGGTATATCTGCTCCGGGAATTGTTTTCTGATTGAAGTAGACTTTCGTGGTTTATTTATAAACGCAAATGTAAATATCAACTTCTAAATTTCGGTGTTCGCGCATGGCAAGTTACTATTGGATTGGCAACTAAGTGATTGCGGATTTTGTCACTATCACCTAATGACTTCACACTGTCTATCATAATGTCTGTCAATCACTTAGTTTCCAACCCAATAGATTCCTCGCTACTTGCCTGTCGTAGGTACCGAGCCAGTGCCTTACGTAACTCACGTCGATTACGTGCACTGCTTAGCTCCTCGTACGAAATTTCGATGCAATGAAACTTTCTTTCTCGATAATGGGCATTTCTGGGCGCGAAAATAATACAGCAAGGTTAGTCGCTCGGCACGGGATAAAACAGCGGTCGGAGGAAAGAGCTCGCCTCGACCGAAATAATTTTCTCCCCTAACGAAAGTCGAAGGGCGCGCGTCTGCACCAAAATAGGCGGATGCGTGAGCCTCTGCTTTACGTTCTCGAATTCATTCACAGAAGCGAGACGGCTGTACCACGTACAGGAAGGGCGCTGTAAGAAGAACGAGACAGAGAAATAGAGGGAGGGAGCTGTGATTCAAGTGTCGGAGGCTTAAATCCGCCGTAGTCGTCGTGATCGTTCTCGTTTCGTACCGGGGGAATACCGTGTCTTCGACCGTTGTGTTTATACCTACTCGTAGCCTCTGCTTTCTCTGTTGTGCCAGAGGAACGTCTCGGTTCTTTGAAATCAAGAAGATAGGAATGGCTGGCTGCAGGGAGCTGCAAAGGAAAGCAAAGTATGCGGAGGAGCAGATGGTCGTTGAAGATGTGGGATTAGGACGAATCACACGAGGCCAAACCGCCATCCCCTCGAACGCGTTCAACCATTCTTAGTTACAGGTATTCGGCGAAAACTTTCCAAATTGCCTGTCCGTCTGTCCACATTGTTTGCTCGAAGATTTACGATTGGTTTCATAGAACTCGAACTTTCATAGCATTCAAATTCAAAGAGCTAGTTGAAAAAGAAAATCTTAGAGTGCGAAATGTAGTTAGTCGCGGAAGTATTGTAGAGACTTTCCGCGAATATGTTACGCGTATTCAGTAAAAGATTTTGGAATCTCCTTAGCGTCGTGATTATTTCCGTAAATCTAGTTTTTCCTTTGGAAATCTGGAAATCTACACGGAAACTGCGTGCTGCGAACATCAACGCGATAATATGCACGAAAGTCCGCAATCTAATCTAACAAATAAGTCGCGAGCGAAAAACTGATGCAGCAACCGCTTCGACGAAAGTTGCAATGGAGGTTGCCGTGGGTCAGCGAGATTGCTGCACTCGTGCGGTGTGCATCGAGAAACGAAAAATCATTGCATATATATATATATCGCGCATATCTATGTAGCTATATACACACGTAGGTAGGTATATCGCGCGTACGTGAAACTGGACGCTGACAGCTGGAAACTGGTTTCTAGAGAACGGCCGTACTCGAGTTGCTTGCGAGAATGAGACGAAACAGGAGGAGTAGGAGGCAAAGAGAGAAACAGAAATAGATGGAAGAGAGAAAGAGCGGAGAAATGGACGTAGTACAGCGTCCATCGTGTTCCGAGTACAGAGGTATCGGACCAGGAAACAAAGGAACTACCCAAAGAGCAACGCTGAACAACAGATATAGGGGCACACGAGTTAAGCATTTACGAAGTTCAACGAAACGCGTTCGACAAACACGTCCGATACACGTACATACGTGTTATAGATGTAGAGGAGAACTCGAGTTTCTCAGCTCGCGAGATTTCGATCTTTCCGATCGAATCGAGCTAAGCGTGAATTATTTTCAGTGATAGAGGAGATGGAAGAGGAAGAGACGATTTAAGATAAAGCGTGCATACATGCGTGATCACACCTAACTCTACGCAGCCATTGTGCTCCCTTCTTTCGAAGGAGCAACGAGATTCGTCGTGAATACGAACAACCTGCCGTATACCTCCGACACATTCTTTCACCTTTCACCTGCGCGAGTATACTTAGTGAATCAGAAAAGTAAGCTTTTTAAAATAGACCTCCTATCAACGAAGATATCCAGGCTATCGATAACAATCGCTCGTGTCGTTTGAATATTCCAAGTTACGCGCCAACGTGGATCGAATTAAAGTAAAAGCAATATATACAAAGTCGAATGTAAGAGAAATAATCTACAAAAAAGAAAATAAATAAGAAATAGGAAAAATAAAAAAAGAAATAATAATAAGTCTACATATGTATATATGTACAGTAGGAGATATTTTCCTCTGTTCTATCAATGTAGATCGTTTACTCACCATGATGAAGGAAAATGATACACTGGTGCGAGAGCAGCAAACTTCGACGAACATCCAAGGATACGCGAGATGAAAAAAAAACACGCGACACTGACAAGTAGCTAATTGAAAAAAGTTCTGATGAATAACTGGCACCGTTGTCGAGAGAGAAATACGGCGATTCGGCGTGAGCTATGTTAGGGGAAAGAAAAGAACGTGGGAGATAAAAAATCACGAGAGTGCACCGGTAAAGGCACGCCGGGCCCGGAGCGGACGAACGTCAGGCCGACGGCGATGCAACAAGTGACAGACAAGAGCCTCGACTCTTTTAGTTCGCGTTGCGGCTACTTTACCGGATGGCGCTACTGCTCGGCCCAAGCCGAATACGAAATTCAATGGCACTCGCCTTTTGCCGCCATTTCCGTCGTCCTTCCGAAATTCTTTTCGACGAGACTGGAAACGTCGCTTCACGAAACTATTCCAACACTTGTATACACGTCTTTACGAATACACTATAAGCGTTGTACGGAACACTTCGAAATTTCATTGATACGGTTAAGCACGAAACACGATTACGAAGTAGAAGTTGGAAAGAGATCTGAGAATACAAGGATCGACTATTTTGAAAATGACGTATGCAAATGCATTGCAAAATTTTTTGCAAAAATATATCGTTAATATTTATATGCAATTTGTAAGTTCAATTTCGAAATATTCGTTTGTTTTGATCGATCGAAATCTCGTTGATCATCGATGAAGTTGATGTACGATCGTTCATTTAGAAAGTGGTGTAATTGGGAACAGGTTGCCTGTAATCCGCAGAAGTGCTCCATGTACAATTTTGTTGTAAAATGGAGGAGAACAAATTTAGAACCCCAGATTTATTATCGATCGATCCGGGGAAATTGCAAAAATTTGAAAACATCGCGTTAACACCTTCACATAGTAATAACATTAGATCGATTACACGTGGGAAATATAAGGATACGATGCATTTATTGCCTTACATAACACCGAAATAAAAAATAGAATGTACTTAACATTAACCTTACAAGCATTCTGTTACGGTAAATAAGTAAATGTTGAAACGAAACATGAGCATTTTGTTCTTTCTGCTCTTATTTATAAGCGAAAGTGGATTAAAGCATAAAACGTAAATTTCAATCAATCAAAATTTCACGAATTGTACGATACAGTCATTTTGAAGATGGCGTAAATTCATTCATAACCATGAAAAAAGATATAGTTAATTCTCAATAAACCTTTTCGAAGCTATAATGAATTTATTTGGATTTGACGATCGACGGAGATACAAATATCTCGATATTTCGAATCAAAGGAAAATGGATTTACATCGTTTTCAAAATAAACGAAGAGGTTACAAAATATTTATTCGGTGGGACTATTTAATACTTATTACATGTAAGTAATACATAAACTGGTTGCTCATACTGTGTAATATGTGCAGAACGATATAATATTTGGCAAGAATTAAATGTCATGGTACAAAATATCTCAATATATCCTTGTTCTCGGGGCAAATATATGAAAATGTACAAAATTCGCGTGGCAGTGATCGTGCAGAAAACAACGAAATGAAGTAAGCGAGCGCACAATCGATTCGGTTCGATCGTTTGATCGATCCTGAAAAGATGGTAAATCCTTGGATCGCAAAATCCTTTCGAACGCTGCTAAACATCGCCGAGAGGTGACAGCACGAGTTTTACCAACGATACGAGTCGGTC
>NT_176836.1:471468-476873 GCF_000188095.3 Bombus impatiens | reverse complement strand
CACAGCCGACCGATTTCTAGGAGAGGACGTGGAACGCTTTTTCGTATCGCTTCGATTTTGTTTACGGAACGAATAGGATTCAGCTGTACCAAAATATTGAAAAAATATTAAATTAAAGAAAGATGCGACAGAATTCTGCGAAACGATGAGAAGCCTTTACACAAAAAATCGCGTAACCGCGAAAGCAAAAAAAATATAGCGACACGTAATAGCGCGATAGTTGCCCCGTCGCGATACGTCGTGAAAGTATTAAAAAATTAAGAATCTGGCTTGATAAAGAACGTGGATCGTTTCACCTTGGTATGCTAATTGTAAGAATTAAGAGGATTACGGTAGCTCGACGTACATACTCGCATACATACTATCGAATGCCAGCTGAAATGTGGAACGCGCAATTGTACTTGCCGCAATACACCTCTTGACATTTACACACGGAAGATCCTGAATATCTTTCCAACCGCGACGACGCCGAGAGGAGTTCGAACAGCGACCTGTCTGGAATTGATTTTATCGGTAAACAAAGCGATTCACGAGCCAAATCGAAGGAAGGCCGACACGGTACTACCTTTCGTAGATGCCGATTGTTCCTTCTAGAATTATTAGGTTATAGATACAGTGACTCGCGAAAATAATCGACATTTTTATGAGCATATTATTTGCGTTATAGGAAACATTTTGAAATTTCGTTGGCATTGTAACAGGATAGAACTATAGCGACTATAATATGTAGAACTAACTATAATATGCGTAATACTAACGTATATCGCATGGACAGGACGGTTAAGAGGTTAGTAAATTTCCAGTCACGTGCAAAATCGAAAGAAACTCTAAAAGTCAAACGAAAAAATCGTGTTCTTTATATGTTTTGCAATAACAAGCGAACTAAACAACGTGAGCTTCCTACCGTTAATAATTTCTCTGTCAGATAACTTTATCCTCTACGGACGACACGATGGAATTTCAAGGATAATCGTTGTGTCTAGCCAACAAGACCATGGAGGCTTTCTTTAGCCTCTTGGAAATTTACGACCTCTCACCATATTCTCGAATGAATTTCCGTCGATTCCACACAAAGGATAATGTGGAATCAAGTTAAAAATAGCACGCCGTCTTTCCAATCCTTCGCCTTTGTTACCCAACGTTTCTCTCAATTTCGTTCAGAACGATATGTACTTGAAACGCGTTACGACAATGAAAGAACGTACACAATGGAGGCAAGCGTCATGACAAACCATTGCAAGTAATAGTAAATAGTAGAAGTTTCTTCGACGAGCAATAATAAGCTGATAATCGTAAAAGGAAAACAAAGTCAGGACTCAGGGGACGATAGCAGGATATCTGGCATTCTTGCCTACGAACAGGTACGAGGTCCGTGTCGTTCACTTTCACTGCTTACGCTCGATCTAACTATAAAACACGTCCTAAGCGGACCGATTCGTTCGTTTCGGGGAACGATCGATTCGATCGACGCTCAATCGTTCGCTCAGTCGGCTTCGTGTTACCAAACTGTGATTCACTAGCCCTGGAAAAGCAATTTTCCAGCGAGACGTTACTCGATCAACGTTCCAAGTTCACGCTTTGAAAGCGTGAAAGTTCGATTCTTCTACGAGACTCTGCTCGCGTAAAGTATCGAATTTTTGAAAAATGTCGTATTTATCGGCGAGGAAGGGTCGAAGGAGAAGCTCGTGTAACTCGAAGGAAGATTCTAACCGAAATTGGACGAGCGCGTGGGCAATGGCGTGGATATCGCGTGGATATCGCGTGTTTCGCTGGCTCAGGATATACCAAAGTCGCATGCACGATAGGTGGATGTGGATGGGTTCGGCCACGGGTGGTTGGTGCCAGAGTGAGAGTGAGAGAGTCATATATATATAGAGAGAAGGGGAAACTAGACTCGGCACTCCAAAGTATACAGCCTCCGCGATTGCAGTGGTGTGCTTTCGGTTCCCTCTACACGATATTCATTCTTCGCGGCTTCGCGCCCGTGGTAACAGTCCGATCCACGTTTCCACGTTGCACGCGTTGCAGCAGGGCAGCTTCCGGAACCAGCTTTTCGTTCGTTCATCATCATTTCGTCGACCTACCAACCACTACCATGAAGTTCGCGATTTTCGCGTAAGTATTCCATCCGCGATCCAATATAACGCGAATAGCTCACTCTTGCCTTTTACTTTGCTCGCGCGAATCTTTGCACTTTCCCCGTGACCAGTGCTACGATTCCACGTAGAATAATACGAGTATTTTCTCAAATTTCCTGTTCTCTCGAGCAGTGATCTTTCAAAAATTGTATATTTTCCTTCGATCGTCGTGCCACGTCCTTTTTTCCGAGTAGTGGCTTGGCTTGAAATTTGCGCAAGACGTTGCAAATGTTTGGATACAGCGACATTTACGGATTACGGGTATTTACGATAGACAGTGATTGAATCGGTGATCCTTTCGACTTCCACTTTGAATCAAGGCCTTCGAAAGGTGTAGTTAAACGAGCTACACGTTTCAAGCCCCCTGGTATTCGGTATCTGTCGCAAGTGATCATTGAAATCAGGCTCGAGCGAATTTCCATCGCCACGCGAGTGCAAACAGAGCGAGCGAGTAATAAATAAAAGAATAGAGAAATGCGTTATGCAAACGCTGATAGACCGTTCGATCCTGTTCTCAACCAGGAAATCAATTAGAAAACACGGCCATCTAAAACGTAGTAATAATAATAATAATCGATCAACGTGGCGAGGCAGCCAGCTACGCTCGTTAAAGCCCAGAACTGGAAACGACGCGTCGCGAGTTCGAATCCTCGGCATAAGGGACTCCAAAAAAGGAACGGAAAAACCAAAATTTCTCTTACAATATTATAATCACGATCAACGAATCAGAATTGCAAAGATCGCGCAACGTGTCTCGCGCAGTTATTCTCGATTCTCAGTTACCACCGTTGCTTTCCCTTGACATTATCTACGTGCATCGTCTATCGCTACATTGGCAAGACCAGTTAAAAGACGAGTCACCTTACGCAACGGTTTTTGAAAGCCATCGAAATTTTGATTGCGTGTAATTTCTCGCCGTACGTGACGAAAGAACGTGCACTAACACCGTTCTTTCATATTTTTCTCCAAGTAACCACGAAAACGAACAACCGTAACGTTATGTCACAACCGCGATCACGGTTGCTGAAGCGAGCAATAGAATTGCGTCAGGATAAGGCCCGACACGAGAAAGCACGAAACACCTAATCCTTTGACCGTGGAATCACGTTTTACTCTGTTGATGCGAGAAAAGTTGAAATTTCTCGGCTACTTTGAAATCGTGTTACGAAAAGCCATTGTTTTATATTCTTCAGCCAACTTGGCCTAAGTTTTCCAAGAAGGTTTACGGAGGCGTATTTTCTTCTGTTTCATAAGGAATCACCTCGTGCCCGATTCCTACGTGCTGTTCGTTATTCGGTCGGACCCTGTATACATATGTATGTAGAGGCGATCGAGTTTCACCGATTTTTCGATGAATGTTATTTTAGAGGTAGAGGCGGGCCACGGGTTTCGGCTAGTTCCCGTGACATTTGTCAGCCGTCTCACGTACTCGCGTGATTCGTACTCGAAACGGGGCGACAAATGCTGGGAGTAGCGCGAGTTGCACGAGCCAAGCCAGAGAAAGTGAGTTTCGTACGTGAATGTCACAGGTCACGATCCAGCTGGTGTATACGCGGATCTACAACGACAAGCATGCGAGTATCGTGCTCTCCGGCGCACGCCGGTTTTGTCCACCGATCGTACGTTACGATCCCCGTGCACACACCAGATTCCCCTCCTTCGGGAGGACGAGTAACGTCCTCGAATTCTATTTTCGATCCTTGGCGAAAGTTGTACGACCGACGAGTCCGATATCCTGCGAGGGACGCGTTAACGCGTCGCGGAACCAACCTGATTCCTTTCGGGGATAGAACTTTTATTAAAACACGCTCAGCAAGCTTCTCTTTCTTGTTCGATCGAACCATCCTATTAGATCGGTTTCGTACGAAACGTTAGAACGTTTATATATACATACGAATTTCTACAAATGTTCGCAGTGTTCCAATAAGAATTTGCTGAAATATTCGACTAATAAAAGGTTGCATAAATATCGATAGTTTGGTAAGAAGAAATTTGCACGTTTACGTGCAGCTGTTCGAGCCTCGATGGTCGAAAAGATAGAGAGCGTCGCCGACTAGGAAGTGGACGAGAGCAGCTGCGAGATCGATTATTCAGTTCGTTGGCGTTCGTCAGGAACGAAAGCGTTTCCTAGCTCTGAGCTATCCTCCGTGTGCACGATCATCGCGCTTCCTTTCACTATCACTCAACATCTTCGCTTTTCAACTTGGCGAGATTCTGCTGCACTTGCAGCGCACGGTTATCGTGGTAACTAGGCCAAACTGGCGTTAAAATATAATCGTTTGCTCGGCAAATGGCAAATTCTTAACTCTACCTAATCAATTCGCCTGTAAAATATCTGTAAACACGTATCGACGTTGAACCAGTCGTTCTATGCAATGGACCAATGCCGACTCGGCAATCGTATCCGTACAACACGCGACAACACTGAACAAAAGAATATCCACTGATACGAGCGAATAGAAAACATTGGCAACATTGCAAAATAGTTTAGATCCACGTTAACACTTTACCGACCCCTAGCGGTTCAACAGCATACGCACGTCCGACCGGCAGCCCAGGCGCTGGCTTTGTTTCGGTTTAGACTCTCCAGTACCATTCTTTTCGTTCATCGCGAACGGTAAGTTTTTCAAATTGGTATAAAACTGTGGGAGCTTACAAAGCAACGCAACTGACGCAACTGAGTAAGGTACCTTTAGTACGAAATAATAAATTACTGCTCGGCGACAAAAAGCCGATTAATAGGTTATCGGTTAGTAAGCGTCGGCGACAAAAGGCCGATTAATAGGCTATCGGTTAGTAAGCGTCGGCGACAAAAACCGATTAATCGGCTATCGGTCGGTAAAGTGTTAACAACGGCCATCCGTAAAATCTATCATCATCGTTTCAGTTATGCTGTTTCGCTGTACGGTAACAGAATTCTCATCATTGGCGAGATTTTTGCACTGGCAAGTACGTTCCAGTAACAACTGTTGTATTTACAACGTGTTTGCTTTGTAGATTGGTGGTGGTCAGCTGTCTGATAGCCGTGGTCAGATCAGCGGAAGAGGAATACGATTACGAGGAAGAGCCGGCAGCTCCGGTGACCCCTGCGCCGGCTAGATCGAATTCTGGTCGACTGGGTGGACTATTATCTTCGCGAGGACGAGTAAACGTTGGAAGGAAGTCGTCAGCGCCGGTGAGTCGCGGCTCGTTTGGAACGAACCATCGAACCGAACCGATAAACGTGCTCTGTCTCTCTCTTTGCAGGCGCAATCGACCACCGCCAAA
>NT_176836.1:454972-471079 GCF_000188095.3 Bombus impatiens | reverse complement strand
CCGCCAAAGCTGTCGAGCAGCCGGTGGAAGTGGAGGAAGAGGGCGACGAGGAATTGGACGATAATCAAGATCAGCAGGAAGAAATTCCCACCACGACTACCGAATCCTCGAAGAAAGTTCGCGGCGGTGTCAGACCTTTCAGGTAATCGCAACTTCCATTGTCTAGAATTTGGAGCGTGCTACGGTGGAACAGCGCGGAATCTCGATTGCTGGAGCATCGATCAGTAGATTAGAATTCGTCGATGGTTTCTGGCGAGATAGAAATTTTGAAATTTTCCATCAATTCGGGCAACGAATATACTGTTCGAATAAGATAACGAAAAATGTCGCTTGGTTGGTTTCAAGGTCGAACCAGGATCTCTTAGCCGCGTTAAAGAGAAGAAGAGCTCAAGTGGGACCCTCGCACCGAGAAACGTCTGGTACGCAAGCCGCCTCGGAATCGACAACACCAAAATCCAAGTAACTATGACGCAGAATTTTTAATAGTCTTTCTATCGTAGCACACGACTTTACATTAACCTCTTGCATGTATATTAATGGCACTTTATTCGAGTAAATAACGGGAAAAAAGGCAATGATATTTAAGACAGCAGTCACGTCATCTTTAACGTTTAAGGTTATTACGGTTCGTCCAGGACAACTTTCTCGAAACGAAAAAGTTAACAAAGTTATAGAAATATAAAATATCAAACGTTTGCTTATGGCTATTTGGTATAAGACGAGGAGCAGGAAAATGATTGTTCAGTGGGTGACGAATAATGAAATGTTCTGATTTTCAGAGCGACCACGCACAGCCGCAGCAAAAGCAGCGCCAGCGGTGCGAACGAAGCGAAATCATCGGGACGCGGCAGGTTCGGAGGATCCAGGGGAAGCAAACCTTTGCAAGAAGAGGTGGAGGAAACCCAACGAGAGGAGGTGCAAGTGAAACCGAAACCTTATCGCAGAGGATAAATGGATAGTAGAAAGGGATGCGAGTTTCCAGCTTTGTTTGACTTGAACGCGGAACGAAACAATTAAAAGGATTGCAGCGACCAACGTCGATCTGTTCGAAGCGGCGTGAACTTTTTCCCTTCTTTCGGACGAACACACGAAACTTGCAACGAAAGTCTCCCTTTTATAATCCGCGTTTGAAAAATTAGAACGCGACAACTGAACGCGCGGCAAAAGAAAAGCGCCAGATACTCGTGTAACATTTGCGTACTAAAAGTACATTTCGAAAACTATGACATGTATATAGAAGGAGGCTGCCATTCACCGAATACTCAAGGTACTTACTGTATAAATGTAAATTAATAACAATAAAATTTCTAGAAACAAACACTTGGGAAATACGTGCATAATTTATTAATTAACGGGTTTAACGTGATGGATTTCGAATTGGAATTTTCGAGATCTGGTGAGCGTTACAATGTGACTAACCTTGACGAGTCTAGGAATCGACAACTAACGCCACGATCTTTATCTCGTAAGTTACTTTCCTTCGGGCGTATTTACATAGCCGCGAGAATGGTGCGCGATGTAAGCAGGAGAAATTCCAACCACCGACTTTGGAATGTCGAGGGCGTGCTCCATCTGCACTCTCGCATTCTCATCTTTTATACATCTCGCGCGTGCACCACTCCCAAACTTTGAAATCTCGCCGCTAGCAACCGACAGCCTTACAACCGTCATGTTTGTAGAACACACTTGGCATCGACGATTCGTCTTCGTCGCATCATTTTGCCGCTTCCACTTCTATCGGTCTTCCCCTTTAATATATTTGTTAATTTAGCCATGTTCACGCAGGCGCTATGACCTGAAAGAATGATGACCTTTTGGAGCGTAAACTACGCATAAGGTAAGAATTTTGAAAGCAAACGGGATATACCGTCGAAAAATACAAAGGAGCTAGAAAATCAAACGTATCGGTAGAAAGACGACTAGAACATGAGAGGTGGAAAGGAAGTGGATGGAATGGGAGAAGAAGAAGACGAAAAGAAGGAAGAGAGGAGAGGGCGAAAGGCGAACTCGACCAGGCTCTGTTGTGTATACGCGAGAGGTAGGAAAGTGAGAGGCAGTATCTCGTCGGCCTTGAAGCCTTTGCGAGAAGCATTTCACTCGCAAAGACCATCCGAGTCGCGTCACCGGTCTGATAACACGGGAGGACGTTGAGAAGCGAACTCGAGAAATCGAGAAATCGAGAAATGTCGCCGGGAGAAGTTGTTTTTCTTAAAACGTACTTCATACACTTGCCGATCACTTGAATAAAATATCTGAAAAATGATTGTTTCAATGACATATCGTTTTATCAGTGACAGACTTCTTTACGGTGCCTTACGTACACAATTAGACTTGAACGCGTATTATTATTCGAGGATAATCGATAATGTTGTTTCGTTGTCTTCTAATTTACGATTTAATTTGCCGTAAAAAATATCTTGCAAACGCGAGAAAATAAGAAATGTTTTCGACCTCTGGAATATCCTAGCGAAATATTTAGAAAGTTTGCTTATATTCGGAACGTAATGTGTAGTGTTTATGTTCGAATAGCTACGAGTGTTCTAATTTTAGTTGCTACTGTTACTTACCTACACTGTTACGTTATTAAGCTAAAAATTTGTTTGCCGTCGATGAACGCTATTTAAAGAAATAAAAAACTAGACGTATCTTCGAGTCGATGGCATTTAATTAAGAATCGCGAATGATAGATGTCCTATTCACCGGTAATCCTTGACTGGGACTACATTCCGTTAAGAATTTCCCGTTTCACTCGACCTCTACCACGGCACACGACCGATATAGACAAACCACGACCGTTTCCATTGTTACATTAACCTCTGGAAACGTATCGCTATAATACAGCAAAGTCTTCGACGTGTGAAAACTGTTGTTCGGTTAATTGAATTTCTCGTATAATAAAACAACCAGTTTTCTAATTACAAAGTGTCGAATTTATTCAGAGCGTCAAAAATATCGAACCAGGGGCGGAGAAAATTGCCAGTTTATTTTAATATTTAAAAGCTTTTTACCCTGGCAAAACTACGATAGGAGGAGAGTATCGTATTTGGCCTCGATGTATGTTCGTCGTTTGGCCCTGCAACTTCAAAACGGCTTAACCGACTTCGACTTTGTAGGTCTCGATCGATTCCTGTCACGGCAGTGTTGCAGGTTATGTAACGTATGCGCCTAAATCGGCGAATTCGGCAACAGAATCTATTTTCTTCTTCGTTTACACAGCGCGTTTATTTATAGGTTTCGCAATGATTATAAAAATCGTCACGACGACGATCAATTTTTTTTAGTTTTACGAATCGTTCGTTTTAACGTTTACTTCTTCAATTGCTAGTTTTAACTATCACACACTGTGAAAGATATTTGGCAGGCGCATTTTTCCTTCCATCGATTACCAATTACCGAGATAAACAGCTATTATAAGATCGAATATATTACACGTCTACGTGACCCAAGAGCCTACTTGGCGCATCACGTGCAAGTGACTTTTAAAAGTGCACCTCGCCATGCATATATTCGTGACTCGTGTCCAGAGACGACCAGTGCTACGTTGACCTTTCGATAATGTCGTCGAAGTCGGCGGCTGCAGCTGCGGCAGATGCAACGCTAATAACGATCGTGCTTCTCATCTGTGTACGTGGCGCCTTCTCCTAAGCCAGTGGTTCTTAACCTTTTGTCTACCACGGACCCCCTTTGGATAATTTTTCTGTCGTCACGAGCCACCAACATCTAACTGGAACTTGAAATCCTCGAAAATTAAACGTTGTAACGTTAGTAACCCGTACAACTTTTTGCACAAAACTATGCGAGCAAGGACCTCGTGACAGGTTAAGAATTGCTGTTCCGAGCCATTTTAACGCCACTGCGCTTTCTAATGCGATCGAGAAGATGTATGCAAAAGTATAGAACGTCGATAAGTTATCAGTCCCAAACCTTTCTGTTCGATCGAGTACGACATAGCCGAGGACGATCGAAAGTAAGGCTATTGCCGGAAGGAAATTGCGTAAACGTTTCTCGAGCTTGCCCGAACGTTAGAAAGTTTCAAATATCTCGTGTCGCCAGTCGTTCCGAAAAGTTATTCACTGCAACTTCTCTAGCTAGGGATTTTCACGTGTCGATTATATCAATCCTTGATGGCATGATCGATACATGATACTTTATTCGTGGCGATAAGTATTAATCCTGTAAGGAATTCTTTTCAGGAAAAAAGTATTTTTCGAAGCAGTTAGTAATAATTAGCTTGGCTTTTGTCCATCGCGGCCTTTGTGATATAAACGCGTGGATTATTGAAAAAGCGAAAAGAAAGAAAATAACCTACAGAAACGTAATACCAACAAAGTCACGCAAAACGTGTTCTCGGTGGTTTTTAGTTACTTTGCAAAGATTATCGATCTTTTTTCGTTCCTATTGCGTTCTATTGCGTATTAAATGGTTGATTTCGTTCGACAGAATCTATTAACCACGAGTGTTGTTAAATAAGACTTGTCAGACGTTGGCCGAACGCTTCGCATTTAACCAAACACAGCGTGATCGTTGTTTCGTCGATCGTTTTATCGAATTACAAATCGACATGGAATTCTCGTAAAACTTGAAATTTGCACGCGATGCGACAACAATCGCAAAATCGATAGGGATTTTTAAAAAGCCATAGACTATAAGGGAAGAGAGAAGCTGCTGTGGACGTGAAAAACAAAGAATGGAAACATGGAAGTAAGAAATTGGAAAGAAGCCACCATAGAACACCACACCTTAGTGCGCTAAGAACTAAAAGAGAACATAAATTGTATTCTCAGGAGAACAACGGGAGAAGACAGTGAACAACGGTTCGTGTCGCAAAACGGAAAGTCGTTGCGAAACGAGGAAACGATTATAGAAATGCAACGGTATTATTTCTCATTATATTGCACAAAACTGTAACGTGGCGCGCTCGGTTGTTCGTTATGAGCTGTATGGCGCATTTCCCCCAGGCAAATATACGTCTGCGCGACGAGAATAACTCGTAATTGTACTTCATTTAGCCGAGCTCGTCAGCTCTTGTGCTCACCTGCTTGAAAGGCACGTATAATCGGATTTATCGTTCTTTTCGATGCTCTTGAAAACGTTTCAAACGCGACGCCTCTTACGACACGGGGCGGAAAAGGCATCGAGTCATTGAAGGAAGATCGACGATGGTAAGTGGAGAAAGGAGTGGAAAGAGCGCGTAAAAAAATACATCGTCAGCTTTATTTTTGTAGGGTAAGCGAAGAAGCGAGATTCTACGACTTAGAATAAGACGAAAGTGAAGAATAATAGAATTAAGTTGCAGACTTACTTACTTATCTCAGGCTGATGGTCAAGTAATTGAACTTGGCTTTACTTGCTATATACAGAGACAAAGTTAAAACTGATTAAAACTGAACATAATACGGTAACACGACAGCTGTATCGATTCTTTGGTTATTCTTCCTCTTTGTCTCTAAATATCTTCCTATACAAATTCTGGTCGTTACGCTTCATTCATTCCGCTTATCCTTTGCCTATCTGTTATTTTACCTATGCATCAGTTGCTGATTGTTGAGGTTGACTCATAGAATAAAGCGTGAATAAATTTGTAATAGATAAATATATTGAGATAAATAAAGTATAGATATAAATATATTGTATGCTGATTCAGATACTCACTCTTACAGTGTTACAATACAACAAAAGAAGCTATGATAGGGAGCACGTTCATATACAGGGTGGTTGGTAACTGGTGGTACAAGCGGAAAGGGGGTGATCTTTTTTTCTTTTTTTTTAACTTTTCCATCGAGACAACGATCTACAGTGAGATCCGTTATAACGAGACGCGATAAAGTGCACGCGTACCGAGCGAAAATTCAAAGTCGATTTTTTCGAAAACAAAGCCTCAAACGAAAAATTTTTATTCTATATTTTCGACTTCTTTTTTCGCGTAGAATCGCCCCCTTTCCGCTTGCACCACCAGTTACCAACCACTCTGTATTTATAGCAAAGAACATTACCAAAAAATTAGCAATAGAAATTTATTTAATATACTCTCTGTTTGTGATTTTCCCTCTTTTCCTCCTTTTCTTCTCTATTTTTAACCAGCTTGTACATCTTCATTTCTTCGACACTGAAATTCATTCCATCTATCATTTCACGTTCCTCCTCGCAGTGTCTCGACGCGTTTTCCCCTTTTCCGGGCAACGTATATTTTTTCTTCTCCTCTTTCAAGCAGAACTTTTTTGCCTCTTCGACATCCCACCGCATCTTTCATCCCCTGAAGATGATTCGCCAGATCCGCCGTGCTTCATTTTTACACACGTCGGCCAATCTTCTCGACTTCGTTCGTTGCACGAATTCACCGCTCACGCTGTGTAATGGCGCGCAAATGCGTTGTTTACGACCTGTGAACACGAGCATGATGCGCGATGACTATGATTTAGAATAAGACGAAAGCGAAGAATGAGAAACTTGCGTCGGAGACTTCCTCATTTCCAGATATGTTACCGAATCCTCTTAACTTGGTTCGTGGCGTGAATTTAGGGCCCACGGCATACAAACGCGTTGTTTACGACCTCTGAACACGAGCATTACGTCTCGCGCGATAATACGGCCGACGGCCCAGAATAAAACGAAGCGTTGCTCGATGGAGAGGAAGAGGAAAGGACTTTCTCCGAGCGGAGATCCTTGTTCGCTTTCCCTGATATCGTATCCGTGCGCGTTTCAGCGTCCCAAAGGTTCGACGTAAGGGCGTTGTGATGCAAAGTTGCAAACGTACGATCCACGTCCTAATTTTCAGCGTATCGATCCATCAAAAGACAACTTATTATACATTTTACAACGTTTCGTAACGCGATTACTCTACGACGCGCATATGTGCATAACTTTAATTACTTTCGAGTTGGTTTCTGCCAAATTACCGGAAAGCAAAGTCGCCTTCTTCTTGCAGCATCCTGTTCAATTTCTCTCTACAACGTGACTCGTTAAGAACCATGGAGAATCATCGAAGAGTTAAGAAACCTTAGGAGGTTTTCCGAGATCGATATCGTTCGATGCACGGGCTACAACGCCTACCTGCCATCGTGTAGCAATATACACGCCAATGTTAAGGTCGTGCCATCTGCGGTGGCCGCGTAACGAAACGTAATGGAAATTGGCGATCGTCAACGCGATATCTAGGTCAAGTTGATGTCCGGTTCTGCGAAACCGGAATATGTATCAGTAAAATCTTCCCTGACGCTAGTTCCTTACAACGAATCAACGCATTCACACTCGCAAGAGCGAAGTGGCGCGTTGAAAGTTATCTTAGTTCGTGAAATTCGCCTTATTTTAATCATCCATCAAAAATTGGAAAAAAAGAAACGCTGCTGACTAAAAACGCATCGAAGAATGGGAAATGTACCTAACGAGACGCATTCCTTGTCGTAAATAGTCAAGAGTAGACGAAAGAAGACTAGAGTGTTTGGTCGGCGGTAGAAAGATCTACGAGTAATAAAGGCGACATCATCTTACGTAATAACGTAACGACTATTCAACGTATCGTAGAAAAATACACGCACATGACCACTTTCACGGATGCTTCGCCATGGTGAATGGTGTGGCGAACGGTTGGTTTTACCACGCTGTTTTACGATAGTCGGGAATAGAGGAAACCGTATGACGCAAATATGGCCCTGGCGTTACTGTTCTCACCTCTACTATGCAAATGCCACGACTCGTCGATCATTTGGCCGTACCCGTTCGCCAAAAGATGAAAGAGGATGAAAAGAGAAAAAGAAAGAAAAGAAAAACGAAGGCATCCGGACCGGTCGACCGGTGGGAGGTAGAATCGATGACGATGGAAGGCACTTTCCATGAAATTCCTGAAGGCGCCTCTCGGCAGGTTTCATCATCGCGCTTACCCAAAGAAATCGAAAACTATCAACGACGCCGAACGCATTGTTGCGGCCAAATATTCGTAAGCCCCGTGGAAGATGCAAAATGGCGCCTATTGTGTTGGAGAGCGAAAGTCATCCACGATATTCACACGTGTCTTAGATTCCGGTTCTTGGCTGTCCTTAACATTGAACGGGCTGGTCGTGTTCGACCTTACGTCGAGAGGATGTTTTGCAACTTGCAGATTTCACTTCGATACCCTGCATTCTCACCGATGCAATGGCCAATCGAATCGCGTCCATCGCGTCCATCTGCTATTACCATCGAGACAGAGCATAGTACTCGGCTATGGACTTAGAATCGCAGATAGAAATTTCATTTCTCTGGGATACAGCTGCCGATGGCGAACACGCGTCACATTTTGAGAGAAGGCACGAGCTGTATCGAAGCTCTGATCGGCAACCGTAGATAATACGAAACGGTATCGTAGACATCGAGCAAGAATCGCCAATATCCTCGATCTCGACCACATCCTCGAAGCGTCGGACACACCCGTGACCAGAGAAAGTGAATTTTGTAAAAGCAAATCCCAAGTAGAAACGAAATGTATCGGCGCCTTCTTCTCGCTTCGGACACGCTCTTTTTCAACGTACGTGTTGTTTCTTCGCGTTGCGGGATATCGCGATGTAATAAAATTGGAAGAGCGTCGAGTTATTTGTAAAATAATTTACATCGGTGTTGGGACACGGCGTTTCCCAGAAATTGAATTTGTCTTCGGGTAGGTTGCTACAACGTCATACCGTGCAAGGAACTCAAGCATCGCAGTCTGTTTGCTATCCCAACATCGCGAACCTATGGCGAAAACTGGAGAAAAGATCGGTCGTCCGCGTCATACCTAAACGAGTAGAATTTCGAAATAGTTGCTCACCGCTATAACGAGCCAGTGGCAAACTTGAACCAACGTAAATTCGATTTCTGCAATCGCGTTCTTCCACCGTACCGTGTACACTGTGCGCTTTCGATCTTGGCTTGTCATCCAACTTAATTTCGATTAGGGTGACGCACGAGGCGCGGCGTTCGATGAGCCACGCTCGTGTCCACGAACTTTGTAGTTACATATGCTACCTAGAACGCGAACACGGAGAAAGTGAATCCGGCATCGCCACGTTGTAAATCGCCGATCGAAAAGGCGTGGGCTTTTAGCGTTAAAGCATCATCCGTGTTCAGAATTTCCTTGGAAACGCGTACTTCGATGTCGGTTCACGTGCATAAGACGGAGCGGTTAGTGTGCAACAACCTCGATGTCCTCTGGAACTTTGCGACGTTGCCGCGGAAATTTCCCTATAGATAACTTTTGAAAAAATTCCACGAACAAACGTCTCTCGAAAGTGTATCGAGAAATCGCGCGAATCGCGAAGGTCCATTGAAATGCAGGCCGAGTTCCGCGAAAGTGCAGTCAAGGTTCTCGAGTCGTTCACGAGTATCCCGTACACGCGTGCATCGATACGTTATGCCGCGTATGTGTCTCGTACGAACCGTCGTGATTTCATCGATAGATTTCACGGTCAACCTGGATATTCCGTCGATACCGTTGTTCGAGCCTCTAACAAAAAATTTGAAAAATATCCATCCTCGTATTTGTGGTGGCACTCGACGACGGGACTTTCCGACAGCTTCGCGACACAAAGCGCTTACCATCAAACCGTAAGGTCGACATGTCCAATGTACCATCGATGATGGTGGGAACGTTGTGGGGTGGGCGTGTCTTTCTTGAGGCGATCCTGGTCCGATATGTCGTATCGATGGAATTGTGGCGGCACTCGATCACGGAACTTTCCAACGGCTTCGCGACACAAAGCGCTATACCTTCAAAGCGTATATCCCTACGGTCCTTTCGCCGAATATTCCGAAGAATGCATACGCGGCAACCGTCGCGGACGTCTAACAACATTCGTGCATAGTGGCGATATCGAGGGACAACAAAGAAAAGAATCCGGTTTTGAACAAAAGATTCATTCCGTTTCGAACAACGAAGTGCAATGGGTCCAGCGTAACAGCAAAGCAAACACATTCGAAAAGCGTGATTGTTTATTGTTGATCGTTGATTGTTGATTGTTGATTGTTGATTGTTGGTTGTTGGTTGTTGGTTGTTGGTTGTTGATGGTTGATGGTTGATGGTTGATGGTTGATGGTTGATGGTTGATGGTTGATGGTTGATGGTTGATGGTTGATGGTTGATGGTTGATGGTTGATGGTTGATGGTTGATGGTTGATGGTTGATGGTTGATGGTTGATGGTTGATGGTTGATGGTTGATGGTTGATGGTTGATGGTTGATGGTTGATGGTTGATGGTTGATGGTTGATGGTTGATGGTTGATGGTTGATGGTTGATGGTTGATGGTTGATGGTTGATGGTTGATGGTTGATGGTTGATGGTTGATGGTTGATGGTTGATGGTTGATGGTTGATGGTTGATGGTTGATGGTTGATGGTTGATGGTTGATGGTTGATGGTTGATGGTTGATGGTTGATGGTTGATGGTTGATGGTTGATGGTTGATGGTTGATGGTTGATGGTTGATGGTTGATGGTTGATGGTTGATGGTTGATGGTTGATGGTTGATGGTTGATGGTTGATGGTTGATGGTTGATGGTTGATGGTTGATGGTTGATGGTTGATGGTTGATGGTTGATGGTTGATGGTTGATGGTTGATGGTTGATGGTTGATGGTTGATGGTTGATGGTTGATGGTTGATGGTTGATGGTTGATGGTTGATGGTTGATGGTTGATGGTTGATGGTTGATGGTTGATGGTTGATGGTTGATGGTTGATGGTTGATGGTTGATGGTTGATGGTTGATGGTTGATGGTTGATGGTTGATGGTTGATGGTTGATGGTTGATGGTTGATGGTTGATGGTTGATGGTTGATGGTTGATGGTTGATGGTTGATGGTTGATGGTTGATGGTTGATGGTTGATGGTTGATGGTTGATGGTTGATGGTTGATGGTTGATGGTTGATGGTTGATGGTTGATGGTTGATGGTTGATGGTTGATGGTTGATGGTTGATGGTTGATGGTTGATGGTTGATGGTTGATCGTTGATTGTTGATTGTTTAATAAACTTTTTTGTTGAATATCGAGAGTATTCCTTGGACACTTACATCTAACACCACCTCGTATTAATTTCTCCAGCTTCTCTTACTCGATGCGTTCCACGAGACGAAAGCTGTACGATGATGTGGCCTTTTCCTTGCAGATTCGACTATTCGATCGTTCGCTTTGAACACCACGCGAACCATAGAGAAACGTGTCATACAACAGGATCACGGTTACTATCTGCCTACGCCAACATTCTTTCGTGCAAAAAGCGTGCCTACGTAAAGCCGTTTGCTCGATGCGTCATACAGAGTTGCATCCGCTGCTGCTTGATTCATTTTGCAAGCGTTTTGCGTAGTAGAGATTCGAGTAAAATACGAATATCCTTGCGAAACGCTGCTGGCGATGATCGCGAGTTAGGGGAAGAAAAAAAAACGAAGGCAAGAACGAAGGTAATAGCTCGGTTAAAACGAGAGAGCGTCCTTCTGGCCGGAGAATGCCGGTCGTAATTTCTGGTATACGACGCACCTGTGTTCACGGGCGCGTACAGTCAATGGCCGACCGTATTTAGCCTTCGATTTGTACGCAGAAGGTCCGAGGTGCAGCGGATATAGTAAGCGCCAGGTTGAATGGTAATCGAGCGTGGCTAATTCATCCATCATCCATATACGACCAAGCGAATTCGTAACTGCCGTTTGACTTTACTTGCACAAGTCGTATTCGCTAGCCTCGATCGAGGAACAAGCCTAACTTGACTCGGGTTGGGTCGCATTGTAGTGTAATAACGCACGAGAGAAGACATTGTTCTCTGTCGCTTCGCGTGCTTGCTCGGTAAAGGGGCGCGCACGAGTGCTCTCCTTGTCGAGAGAAAGTCTCGTAGCTATACATATTCGTAGCAGTTTCTGTCGCTTCGTGTATCAACCACAGCCTTTATTTACTTCTTTATTTGTTTATATATAGTTGGATTCCCCGTGTACCTACGTTACAACACGTAATCACGCTACACATAATAAACGCATCGTTTAACTTTCAATTACATCGGATGGAAGAGAAGCGAGTGATCAAACACGTTCAAATATCCAAATATCCGACTTTCAGTCTAATCTTATCCCATCCTCCTCCGACAGACACCAAACCTCCACTTTCGATTCCAATCTCTTTCGCAACACACCGCTAAACGATCCAACGTGTACATTCCAACCTTGATCCAGGTGTCTAAAATGGTCTCAAGCGGCAAGGTTGCCCGTGTACTTCGTCTACTACGGATTTATCGATTATTGAAATTTCTAATACCTTCAAATAGTCTACGACATCGTTGCAAAGTTTCGTGCAGGATTCGAGCGACGAGTTTACGTAGAAGAGTGATTAGAAACGTAAATGAAGAGGGATGAGGGGAAGAAAGATGATAAAGAAACGATGTCAATGCGAATGTTGGGTATAGTTGATCGCGGATTATCGTGGCATGGCCTGGCCTGGCCTGGTCCTAATGGATCGACATTCTTCTTGCGCAACGAGACGTAAAGACCTTTAACGCGGCACCTACCTTCTGGTTCACGTCGCTGTGCCTCGATGCTTTGTATGTGTAGGATTACGGAACTCGCAGGCTCTACCGGGCCTTGACACCTACGATACCGATCGCGAAGCTCTGGAAACGCGATCGACTAATCGTTGTCGACCTTTCGTTCGACGGAAAAGGCGGAAAATTTCGCGCAACAAACCACGAAGATACTATAGATACAGGTAGCGGTACACGATGAAAGTAAGAGCGATGTTAGTTGAATCCTTGAAACGTGGAATCCTCGAAGCGAGGCGAAAGAAAAGCAGCCGGTTGCTGGGAGGAAGACCGAGCATTTTCACTTTGTCAACGTTCTAGCTGCGTCTGTGTTCGATAATCTTCGCTCGTCTGCCGCGAGCAGTGCCTTTCAACACCGCCATATGATTCACGCGATTCGTGAAAGCGGTTACGCCGAACAAAAACCGAGTCGACACCTCCTTGGAATTCCCGCGATTCCTCCAACACCCGAGAAAACGAATCTCCGTTGCGAACGAAAGGGAAAACGGAGAAGCCCGATGATCTTTGCAAAGGTCGTCGAGAGAAGCAAAATAAAAAAAAACCAAAGATGAAACAAAAAGAGAACGAAGAAGAGGACCGATCTTTACGATGGTAAAAAAAAAGCAAAGATCGATATAAACAAAGAGGCGAAAAAGGAAAGAGAAAGAACAACGAAACACAAAGATTCACATAAACGGTAGATGTAAGAAGACGGTGAACGAATGATACGATACAAAGCAAACTGGATCTGTCTGAGAATAAAACTGAGAGTTCTGCGGCGGAATAGACGGTTAACTAGGTAAACCAGCAGCTAACTCGCTCGCCGCGATTCCAGTGAGTAACCAACCAAATAGTCAGGATCTGTTGAGTCTCGTTCTCGAGTGGCGTACATCGAGTCGAGTTCGACTACGTGGTGTCCAGTTTTCATGGGCTGGTGGGGTGTACTCCAGGTGGCCGTGGTGGGTGGCGTATAAGTAGAGGCCTGCATTCGCCGCCGTTCTCATACCCTCACCACGTCCTTCGACTACCTCTTACTTTTATATATACACACACCGGTGGTCTTTTTCCGCTTCTCTTTCTCTCCTTTTCCATATCCGTGTCTCTCTTCTCGTAGTTTCGTACAACATAGTCGGAGAGTCCTCTGCGTGTCACGTCGGGTTAAAGAGGGAGAGAGAGAGAGAGAGAGAGAGAGAGAGAGAGAGAGAGAGAGAGAGAGAGAGAGAGAGAGAGAGAGAGAGAGAGAGAGAGAGAGAGAGAGAGAGAGAGAGAGAGAGAGAGAGAGAGAGAGAGAGAGAGAGAGAGAGAGAGAGAGAGAGAGAGAGAGAGAGAGAGAGAGAGAGAGAGAGAGAGAGAGAGAGAGAGAGAGAGAGAGAGAGAGAGAGAGAGAGAGAGAGAGAGAGAGAGAGAGAGAGAGAGAGAGAGAGAGAGAGAGAGAGAGAGAGAGAGAGAGAGAGAGAGAGAGAGAGAGAGAGAGAGAGAGAGAGAGAGAGAGAGAGAGAGAGAGAGAGAGAGAGAGAGAGAGAGAGAGAGAGAGAGAGAGAGAGAGAGAGAGAGAGAGAGAGAGAGAGAGAGAGAGAGAGAGAGAGAGAGAGTGAGAGAGAGAGAGAGCGCGAGAACGCGTGAAACGTATCGAAGGTACAGGTCGTGGCGTTCGTCGGAGAGACACGACTCGTTTCTCGCATCGTCGCAGCTGGAAGACGAGTGTCGTCGAGAAGAAAGGGCAACGATGATCGCGAGTGTCCGGTGACAAAACGTGTTGCCAGTATTCTACGGTCGTTTCTTCCGTTACGATAGTATTCGCTGGTGCGAAGTTTCGAAGGTTGCTCGACCAACGTGCACCACCACATCTTCTACTTTACATCGTCGAGGAACTAGCGAGAGCAAGAAGAAGTGCTGAATAAGTCAACATGTGGATCAAATTCGCTCTTTTGTAAGTACAATTGTATATCGTGTTTCTTCGGCTTTGAACATCCTTGAACTTTAACGTTCGAAGGAATATGTTTTTATGGAGAAGTCGACGGCGATGGTAAATCACGGATCGGCACGGTGCAGCATTGGAAATTATTTCGCAAGCCGTCGCGCTCGAAAGCGCGGCTAATGGGGCGCAGTGACATTATCGCGCTGCTGTTTTCATTTTCGGCAAGTATTCGTCCGCGCTGCTAACGACGTCTGCCGAGAATGGTGATTAACCGCTAACGTAGTCTGGAAAAAACAGTCCGCGTGGCTTTGTTCTCTCGGCTGTTTCAGCTGGTCGTGTTTCCCTTTTCCGGCATATCTCGGAAATTTTGCTGAAGAACCAGTATATCTCGCGTATGTGGAGAAATTTTCATGGCAAGAGGAAGGTAGAATTTCGTGCTAACAGCCGATTCGACTGTCGTTGCAGCGTCTGTATTCGTGGGAAAAGTATCGACGAATGTAAAAATTCAATGCGACGAGAATTTCCGAATTCTACGAAATCGACGAGAACGAAATTTTTCTTGCAACCTGGTCGACGAATCTCGATGGAAGAAAAATTAATTATCGGAAAAATCGTACTAAATATACAGGGAAATGTGGTTCTTTTTTTTTCTCTCTTCTCGTTGCTCCAACATCTCCATGCGATTTGCGCAACAGTGGAAAACAGGTTAAATAGAAAGTTCTGCCGATTACATCCTCGAACGTTTGCAAAGCTGTTTAACGCGCGATTCATAAAATTACGTTGCACCAGTGAGACAAAAAATATTTGCCGATTTTCAAATAGGCTTTCGCGGTAATGTTGTGAGTTACGTAACGCGAGTGTCTCGTGCCACTGCAGATACCTCGTATACACGTTGTATGCTTACGTAGATAGTGGCTTGTGAGCGAGACAGCTTTCTCCATATGGAAACACGCTAAATTCTATCGCTGTGCTTGCGTCTCCAGCTCAACCTTACCATCTCTCTCGTAAAACTTCGTCTTAACATCTTCTCTGTTTCTTCATAGCCCGTATACCGTCTTCCTCTAAATCTGATTTAATCAGATCTCGATAAATCCACTAAGAAGATGATGCAAGCAGATAGGAGATTTTTTCCGCCAGGCTCTCGCTTGGTAAAATGAAAGTGTTTAAATCGATAGGTCGGTAACCAGGCGAAAATGAAAATCTGATTTTTCCGACAACAATTTGTTCAATTACGATAATATTTATATATCTGCAGGTAGGATCAGCGTTCGATCGATCGATCGTACACGCAAGAGACAGGATATACATATATCGTCGCTTTCGATCGTGTTCGCAAATGTCGCGGTACAACTGTTCGAAGCCATCGACTTTCTATCGAACGGAAACACGCCGAAGCGCATACAATGGAAAAGGATCTCGAATATTTCGCACGACTGTTATTCTTTTTGTTTAACGAGAACAGTAAACCGCGTATTCCTCGCATTATTAGTCTGCTAAAACAATTACTTTGCCAGAGGGCGATAAATTTTCCGATGCCGAGTAAAAGTTCATTGTAAAAACGGATATTACAATTGCACGCGTGAAACAGGCTTGCGAACGTATTTCACGTCCGGCGAAATATTTCTGGCGTTTCTTTCGTCCTAATGTTGGCTTGGCAACTAAGTGATTGCGGATTTTGTCATTAGA
>NT_176836.1:432765-454471 GCF_000188095.3 Bombus impatiens | reverse complement strand
TAGATGGTATTGACAAAATCCGCAATCACTTAGTTGCCAACCCAATAAATACACTTTTTATCCGAGCGAATCTTCTACGATCAAGCGATCGGATAAAATTTTCATCGAGATAAATCGTTGCACGAATAATCTGGAAATCAGAGGAACATGTGGATTTTTCTGGCTGACTGTACGTAAAAATCCGTTGCTTTATTACACTGTCAGAGGGTTAATTTTACAGTAGCGGCTCTCCTTCATCGACAGAGGTAATCGATCGTAACCGATCGACCTTGCGGATAACTCGTTTCCTTGTAGCTGCTCCATCTTTTCTTTTTTTCTTTTCTCCCTCTTCTCGCGAGATTCTCGTCTCGTCTGGCCAAATCGGCCGACGTATGCACATCGTCAAATTACCATCGACGCTTTTACAAATTCGCGTCTCGTTCGATCAGCGGCGAGATCGTCTAACGATAAGCGGATCGATGGATGTCGATCGTATGAAATTTTCGGGCCTTTGCGCGAATCCGTGCAAACAACCTTGAGCCAAAGGAGGACGAGGTCGCGCTCGTATTCTCAGCCACGCTACTAGACGACCTTGACTTTTTCTTTCAATTAAATTATTCACGCGTCAGAAAAATCCATCCTTTCGCGAATCAAAATCGACTACCAAAATGGTTTCTCCCATCATTTCGCATTCGTTGGCAATATTTTCTCACGAATCATTAATTCACCCGTACAATTGCTTTTTTCCCCCAACTTTCGAAGGTCATCATAGGTGAAAGTTTAGAGCAGCTCATCCTTTTTAAATTAAAAAATTAGACAATCGGCAATATCGAATTTCTCTGCCCAACGTCGTTTAGTATTTTATTTAGTAATTCCACTTGTTCATTGGGAAATATAATAAAAGAATAATTGCAATTTATTGGATATAGTCCAATTGTATCGAGAAATAATCTCTGAATATGTAGTTTCTGATTGTTTAAATAAAAAGAAAAAAAAAGTGGATTAAGAAGAGTAGAGAAATGATCGTAACGATGTTACAAACGCTATACATTCGCTATTTGTTTAAATTAAACTCGGCATTTGCTATCATTTATCGCGTCACCTATTTGGCATGAATGAAATTATGGACACAGATGAACCGTCAATCGTGCGTTTTCCCGCGATTAAATTGATAAAACCGATAAGTTTGCGGTTGAACTTTAAGTCTAAGGGAGCTTATCGGCAGTTTTAGAGATCGAGTACGAGTTGAAAAAGGACAAGCCAAGTTGGTTGCAGCTTCCAGCTCACCGGCCAGGCACGAACTTTCACCATACCGAGCGTTGTCTCGTGGTAGAATCTGTACGGGTTTCTCGGAGATAATGCGTTTGATTTCGCTACGATCTTAACCCATTGCACGCTACCAAATTAATTTGCTAGCTACCTGCTTTAGAATTATTTTTTTTTTATTAATTAGCAATTAAGCATTCGAACACTTTCGTAAGCCAACTTTCACCATAGTCTTCAGGGGTTAAGCAAACGAATTCAGAATGGTAATAAAAGTGGAATTCTTGTTAATTCAGGATATCCTGTACCATCGCAAATACACTGGCAGACAATGGACCTCGAAGTAAAGCACTGTCCATCGAAGGTAATATGTCTTTCCTTATTTTCCACCGCGTTCAATTATTCGAGCAACGTCTTTCACGTTGCTCTCTTTTCTTAACGTCGGTAGAATTCGTAACCTCGCACAAAGTGCCGGAGAACATCCCACGGCCGTGGGATTACGACGAGGACGACGACGACGTGGTCGACGTGGAAAGAAAAACGATCTCGAAGCACGGGAAACACGCGAAGAAGGTTATACCAAAGTTCGAGAGTTTCGATAAGAAGCCGGGCGATCTGGATCCAGTCAGACGTTTCGATTTCGTCGATGAAGACAAAGCGACTAACGGTAACAACGCGAAACGGCAGGTTCGCGTCGAATTGGAAAACTTCGGCGACACCGGAGTCCTTCAAGAAGATGGTATCCGAAGATCGGATACGCACAGGTCGCGGCTACAGAATAACAAAGACTCGGTCATTCCTGGAGTGCACGTCAGGTAAAAACACTTGCTGTTTTAGCCACACACATGTTATATTATTATACCACTAAGCTATAATATTTTACCAAATGTCCCACTGGACAAATTGTAAAATGTAAATAAAAAAAAAAAAATTTGCTGTTTCAACGTTAGAATTACACCGATTCGCCAACATACTTGAACAATTATCGTAAAAAACTTCGATAAATATATGAAAGTCGTAGCAGTCGTTTGAAATGTTAAAGTTGAGTCTGCATAAATTTTATTTTTTTTTTTTTATTTAGTTATTTACATTCACAATTTGTCCGATTTGGACATTTGGTAGAACTGCATAAATTTGATCATCGAATTTCGTTGATTTTCAGCGACGAGTATCCGACTACCATGATGCCGGTTCTCACGACGCCACGCGAGGCGCGTGCTTTCGATTTCGTCCCGGTGAACATCATCCGTGACGATGGTAAAGAAACGTCGTTCCACGAACGAAACTTTGGCGACTTCAGCGACGTCAGTTTAGTGCCCGCTGGAACGAATTCGCGCATCCAGGTGACAATTCCTCTGCATCTTAACGCGTTCTTACGTCCAGTAGCCGATCATGTCTCGCGCTAGTCAACCGATAAAAGTCATAGGTCGAAGAAACTCGTCTATCCTTTTCTCGTTTAGGTTGTCCGAAAAGTTTCTTTCGTTTTATAAGGAAATAATAGACGCACAATATTTTTTGTTTTATGTCTGAGGTGATATTGGGTGTAGTGCGTTAAATAATCACTCGATGATTAGATCAACGATATATTTATTAACAAGTGTCTTCTTTTGATCGCGTCGCGTATCGCTCTCGGTTTAGCTAGTTAATCTCGCTGCCCGCTTACAACTCGACTTTATCGCTTCTTGGTTCAAACCTAACTGTCGATCGGATTCCATTGTTTTCGTTTTGTCGCCTCCCAATATCCGCACTATCCACGCGTTTGTTAAGCGTCCGCACCGTTGCCACGCACGCCTTCTTCTCGAACATTCGGCGGGAGGACCGTTGGGGTATCGATGACTTATTAGGCACTTCGCTTCGGCGATATACATTGTTGCCGAGTGCCGCCACATATTAGTTTATTGTATTATGCGCGAACATAACGATAGAAATAGAACGAATTGGATCATATCTAATTCAATGAAATAATGTAAAACAGAAATTGTTTTACATTATTAATCACCTTGTGAAATAATCACCTTGTGAAACGAAAGAAACTTTTCGGACAAGCTAGTATCTATCCAGAATTAACATAGGATTGTGACTACATAGGTAAAGAAAGGACCGAACGGAAAGGACTACGAATACGAGTACGTATACTATTACTATGACGAGGAGGACGAGAACAAGGCGGGTACAGCGGACTCTGCTGTCACCAATTCTTACGACGTTCCTTCTAGAACTACGTCCGCGCCTAGGCGCGGAGGATCCTCCGCCAACAGAAGCAAGTACAGTAACGTGGAAAGGTCGAGCACGGTGGAACCTGCCAGCAACGAAGTGATACCAAATCGCAATAACAACAGAGGCAGGCAATTGGTCGACGCGGAAGACGTCTCCGAAGAAAGGTTACCAACGAACACTAGATTTCCACCTAGGTGCGTGTTTCGTGCGAAACCTTAACCATCGTCCCTTTCCTTTCCATTTTTCCTCCGCGCCGCTATTCGAGTAATAAATATAGCTACAAACTCGTACGACAACAGATCACGATCGAATCACAACACGGCGACCACGGAGCCTTCTAGAACCCGCGGGAATCGTCCTAGACCTGGTCTAGACCTCGTTGACTCGAGCAGTTTTCGAACGCATCAAGAGGGTCCGGAGTTTCCTCAGGTTCTACCTAAGGGACCCGTCAGATTTCTCGGTGTTACTCCGAACGAGGACAATGGAGAAGAGAGAGCGACAGCTAGAGGACGCGGCAAACCGCAAAGGGTCCAAGAACCTGCTCCTGTAGAAGAGCTGGTCGAGGACGTGCCCGTTCCCACGACTAGGAGGAGACCGATCACCACACTGTCGCCTCAAGTAATTATTGTACCGTTTCATTTCTGTTTTTTCTTTAATATTAATGCTACAACTCGTAAAGATAGAATTCGTAAAAATTATCCGTTGAGCGTATCCGGAACAGCTGTGCGATCATATTTCCTTGCAGACCGAAGGCGAAGCAGTCAGAGGATCCTCGCACGGCAGCGGAGAGAAAGAAGAGCAAACAGAAGAAACGTCTTCGCCAACAGAGAAGAGCAGAGACAAACAACCATCAAGCAAGCAAGAATACGAAGACTCGGATTCCTCTTCAACGACCTCGGCAAGCACCGCTTCAACTGCCATGGAAGATCCAACCACAGAGTATCCGTCTTCGATGGACAAAGTGGCGCTCGACTTGTACGCTTTCGTGCAACAGGGTCAAAATAATTTGGTGGACGCGCCTAGCAGCGAAGCTACCGATTCTTCGTCAGACGAATCGACGATATCTAACGAGGAAGCTACTACCGATCTGGCAGCTGTGACGGAAATGTCCGCCACCACGGTGACCCTGGAACCCACGACGATCACCACTACGGCGTCGCCCACCGAACCGATGACTACTACGGCTGCTACAACTACTACCGTTAGTACCACCACGACTACTACGACTACGACGACCGAACCTCCTACTACTACAACTACTCAGGCACCTGCTGGCAGGGGAAAGTTCAGGAGGCCAGGAATAGGGGGAACTACAGGTTCCAGAAATAGGTAGGAAAAGATTTTAAACAAAGGATTTTTGTACGACGATCTGATTCCTTAAGGTTGCGATTAACATTGGGAAAAATCGTCGAATATGAATATAATCGTCTTTGAATATTAATGGAAATTAAGATGTGAAATTTATGGTATCATGCGCGGGTCACTCGCAAGCGGAAGACAATTTTCTTTGCTGGATTCAGATTCAACAGCGTCTTATTTCCTTCTCCAGATTCAAATCCAACGGAGGCGGAAGTACGACAACCACCGAAGCTCCGGCGGAACCAACGCCGCGTACACGAAACCGCTTCGGGGGAAACGGTTCGAACGGCGGTGGTTTCAAGAGAAACCGTCCTGGACAAAAACAAGCGTCAGTGGAAGAGGACGCAGTGCAGAAAGAGAGTTCCAGCTCAGTGCACGCGGAACGTCCTTCCTCCAGTACTCGTAGCAGATTTCGTGGCACTGGATCCACGAGATCCGTCTCGTCGACGACACCAGCCACGTCGAATGGTGGGTCGACCGCTGCCTCCAATGGACCGTCAGGAATATCAAGACCGTCTTTCAATAAATTAAACATCAATCGGCGACGTGGAAGACCGACTACGAATGCTCCAAACGCTAGCGAAGAGAGCCAAGAGTCGACTCGCTCGGAAACAGCGAAGGAAACCGCGCAGGAATCTGTTACGGCCGCGCCAAAGTCTACTGTTCGTGGACGACTTCCGACCACAGGAGTCAGACCAGTCATTAAACCTGGGGCGAGGATAAATCTGAGAACCAAACCGGGTCATTCGACGACCACTACGACTACCACGCCGCTGCCTGCAGATAAAGAGGAAGAATCGTCTATCGACGAGCCAGCGGGAGAGGGAACCGAAGAGGAGACTCACGAGGTGAGTTTTAAGGGGCCTACACACGATCGATGATACACAGCGCAGCAGCAGAGACATCCGACGGTTTTTAAGTCTGCCTCCGTCTGCAACCTTCTCTTGGCTGACAGCAGTTTAAATACTTAGCTAGTTTATTTTAGGTTCTCTTGTTTCGAAGGATCACCCAAAATTCCTAAACACTCTTCCAATAGTCAGAAGTTTCATAATAAAACACAGAAATAAAGCAGTAGTTTTTATCGCTACGCTTTTACAGTACAGAAAAATGTAAGAAAAATACGGAAAACCCCGGCGTGGAGTTAAAACGAAAAAGCATTGTACCCAGAAGGAAACGTGAAGATTTATAGTTTCATAGCGGTACACAATGCCGATTCCGTGAAAAATTAACGAAACTACTCGTCGGTGATGTTATATTTGGGAAATATTCATACAGTGTCTTGAACAGTTTGGTAGACTTGGTTAAGGTTGCAATTTTGGGCGTTCGATGAACCTTTACTCAAATTTACCATCGCGGATGTTTACCGGTACAAATGTGGGTACTACAAGAGGCTACAAGTAGTAGCGACGATAGGATGGTCGAGATGCCTATGACAACGAATTCAGGTTCGACAACGAATCCACGGTCCACGAGATGACAAGTGCCAACGTAATACACGATTCGGATAACTCTCTCGATAACTCAATCAGCAATTCGTCCAACGACTAACTGACTAACTGACTAACTGACTAACTGACTAACTGGCTAACTGGCTAACTGACTAACTGACTAGCTGACTAGCTGACTAGCTGACTAGCTGACTAGCTGACTAGCTGACTAACTGACTAACTGACTAACTGACTAACTAACTGACTAACTCGTAATCCAAATGAAACTGCCCTTATACAGTTCTTTTCCCACTCCTTGTGTCAATCTCTGTTTTTGAAGAGAGCTGCACAACTATTTTCTACTTCCGTTATTACACGTCCCTCCCGTGACCGTGGGTACGTTCGGTGACTATTATGTTACCTCGAGTCCAAACCTATCGTCATAAACCTTAAGTGCCCCCATAACTATTTCTTCGTTTATTGCTTAAATATCCTTGTCGTAAACATCTGGATTGGGGTATTGGGGTTTTCCGAACATTCTAAAGAAAGGTCCGGATGTCCTTTCATCTTCAACATACATTTTCTATAGTATTCTTTTTTTTTATTTATTTATTAAAATTACAATCAATTCTCGCGTTTAGAATTTTTAGTAATTCTATAGTATTCTGCAACGTTGAATTATGCTGCCGTTGGCGAGAAAATCGTAAGATACCTTGTGAACACTGTTCGTAAACACGTTTGCCTGAATGTCCCTCGGTCAATCTTCTCTCTGCACTTCGCTTTCACCAAGTGCCCTTTCGCAAAATGTCACATGCCGTGCATGCTTTGACACTAATTCGCGTCTGTTTCTCGTCTTTCGAGTGCCAGTTGCGTACGACGAATGCCTTGCATCGTTCTGGTCGTCAATTTCAGTCAACTAATTTCATGTTCAATTATTCTTGCACGTTGGAAAAAGCTACGAGCGTCGGTCTGTAATTCAACAGTCGATACACGATACACCACGAAAATGTTGGTTATGGCTATGCTATAGCGATTCGTGAAAATCTTCCAACGCTTGCGCGTTGTACTGTTAACAATTTCTCCATTCGCTCAAAATATTTCCTTCTTCAGGCACCGGCAGAGACCAGCCCGCCGCCAACGCGTTCCACCACTGTGAACCCCCTAAACAAACTGCGAAACCGAAACAGACTACAAGTACATCCAAAAACGACTACCAGAGCGCCAGTGTCGTTAGCATCGAGAAGATCGCCGTTGTTACCACGTCGCAAGGTAACCGAGGCACCAGTTGCCCAATCTAGCCAGGAGGAAGCGTCCGAGGAAGCAGACAGTTCCAGCGAAACAGAGGCGACCGAAGCCACATCGGCTGAAACGAGCACAGCAGCGAGCACAAAACACGAGGAAACCAGAGGACTCGGTGGACTTTTGGCGCCCAGGCGCAGGATAACGCCGCGACGACCTGGACAAATCATCTCGCGGGAGTAACAATGAATAATTAAACGAACGATCCTACCTATCCATCGAGCCGTTTCTATTCCTCGTCGTAGTCGGAATCGAGAAGGATCAAAGTCACTTGAAAACGCGATCAATTACGAATCTGAGGGGAGGCCGACAGAGAAGCTCTTATCGCGAAAATTGACGCGAGAATTCGAGAAGAAAAGGCTTAAGATAGTAAAGACCGCCATCGTTCCTGAATTTTCAGTATTCGTGTCATTTTTCAGCTCGAATTTCGTAGGAGAAAAGGGAAATTCTGTCGCGTTAGTTTATCTCGATCGAACGACAATCTCGAAAATTGCTGACGAGGCGAGGGACCATCCCCCGGGTGTAAATCGCAAATTTTGAGGAAAATTATGTATAATGACGTAGTTGTGGAAAAAAATATTTGACATGTTTTTTTTGTCATGCGTATAGAGCGAACGTATGAATTAGACGGTGGATGTAAGTACGTACATGATGAAAACCGTTTCCGGTTTTCACTGAGAGAATTTTCACTGAATGTGCGCGCACGAATATCACGCGACCGCTATTGAACATAATAACGCGGTTTCTTATCTTTATTTAATAAATAAACGCGATTCTCGTAGAAAGATATCGTCAGATGCACTTTGCTAAAGCGATACGTGGTCGCATTCGACTCCACACTTTTAGAACGATATACAACTCGCGTCGTATCGTAAGACAATGTTTCTGTAATTACAATGTTCCATGATACGCTGTAAATATGATACTGCAATTAAAGATATGTAAACCCAAATATATCACTCTGTTCCCTTACTCCATGAAAAAGTTCTTTTTTCTTTTTTTTTTTTTATTTATTTATTTACATTTTACAATTTGTCCGGTAGGACATTTGGTAAAATATTATAGCTTAGTGGTATAATAATATAACATGTGGATGGCTACCCCCAGTGGGATACCATCTTCGAATTTGATTGATTTATTTCTTTAGTGTGGTGAGTGTTTGTATGTTAGGTTATGTCCTTTGTGAGATCTGTTTGGTGCCATGGAAAAGTGGTTTCATAAATGGGGCTTCAAAATTAACGAAAAAAAATCCTCACATGTAACCTTCACGCTTCGAAAACAAACCTGCCTCCAGGTCACCATCAACAACACAATAATACCTAGCAAGGACTCATTAAGATACCTGGGAATGACCCTGGACAGGAGGCTAACTTGGAAAAATCACATCTCAGGTAAAAAGAAGCAACTAAAGGACAAACTAGAAAAATTCTATGGGCTCACAGGCCGACGCTCCAAATTAAACATACAGAATAAAAGTACCCTCTACAAGACTGTAATAAAACCTGTCTGGACCTACGAAATCCAATTATGGGGAATAGCAAGTAACTCCAACATTGAAATACTTCAACGCTTCCAATCGAAAACGCTAAGATCCCTAATTGATGCACCCTGGTATGTTACCAACGAAACGATACCCACAGTCAAAGAGCAAAAAGCAACATATAGCGACAGATATAGCAAAAGAGTCAACAAACACCGAAACACCCTAATCACTGGACTACTTGATACGACGGACCAGATCCGCAGGCTGAAGAGACACTACCCGCTAGACCTAAACGATAGATTCAATTAGTTATTTAAATTAAGTAATATTTACTCATTTATAATACTTACGTACAAATTATACTTATCTATAATAAGTATTAACTTATTATAAATAATTAGCCATGTTACTGCGCCACGTCAGAAAAATTACTGAAAATTCTCAACGCGAGAATTGATTGTAATTTTAATAAATATTAAAAAAAAAAAATTCTGTTCCCTTTTTACTTTTCACTTTGCATCGTAAGTTCTCTAAAAGAAGTTTTAAGGAGAACCAAACCTGAAAATATAATTTACATTAAATCTTAAACTATCAGTTCGAGGCATATGAAACGACGTTTAGTCGAGATTTGTCGCTGTTCACATCCCAAGTTTCAAATTTTCAACGTGTTACGTAACGTAATATATATTTTTATATGTACGTATAATAATAGAAAATAACAAATAAACAATCCCAGCGGCTTTTAGAATATATGTATATGTGTGATGCGTGGATTAATATGTTAGGGTTAATATGTAAGTATTAAAATATAAGTACACATCTGATTTGTACCCCCAACGTCTATGTATACATTCTATGGCTAAATAAGAAGTCTAAATCGATAAGTGTTAATATAGAAATCGTTTTTATCAACTGTTCAACAGGAAATAACGTAAATATGCTTTCTAGAATCAACGTGTGGTTCGTGACTAGCAGAACAAGGTGGACTACAAATAGAAGGAAAATTCAGTAAAGATGGTGATAGACGGGGAAGTGGTCGAATGTTTCGAACAACTAGATATCTAAATTAGCAGTAAATAATCGTTCGTGTTCCAGTCAACATGTGAGTGGGGATTCATGAGTTTGCAGACGATAGTAATAAACACGTGTCAATTTGGAAAGCGGGACAAAAATCGGCAAAAACGAAGGTACGACAGGATGCTTTGTTTATGGAGATCAGCTGTGTTACCAAACATTCCTATCGCTTTCGCTGCAGCGTCTACGACGCTTCTATTTTCGTCGAATAAAGGTCAGCCAAAAGCATAGATAAAAGCGATGCTTGATGCACAAACAATACATCGTAATTTAACCACATTATTGATAATCTCGCAAAATCGGATCTTGAATTTCATTTTAAAAAAATATTGAAAAAATCGAATGCATCCTCTTATCGGAAAACGAATCGAGTTTTTTATTGCGCGTTCATCGATCGTTCAATTTTTCATTTTTCTTAGTCCAAAGAACTAAACTGTTATTGTTACATATGTATGTATGCGTCACGTTTTTAATTTCTCAATATCATCAATCACGCGAATAGTATTTTAATAATTTAACACAATGTTAACTTTGACCGTATGCTTGCAAAGAACTTAAACCGAAATGTAATGGTTAAGGATACATCTTGGAAAATATTCACTTTGTGCTTATACTTGCAAAGAAATTGCATGAGAGCATAGTGGTTAAAAAATATTTTTTTTTATGTGTTAACACATTCTTTGACACAAAGGATGACCAATTGATTGAAAAACATTGATGCAATCTTCAGATAAGAGTATAATTGTTAAAATGTAAACAAAGAAACAATACGCTAGCTTTGTTCCTTTTGATATTTATATATATGTATATGTAATAATAGAAATGAAATACAATAAGGAAACTAATAGGCCGATATAAATGCATTTTCTGTCGCATTAACAAGTTCATTTGGTGGGTGGCTTACATTTTAGATGCTTGTGGAGCAACCGTTGACCGGTAGTTAATTATTCTTAATGACATGTGAGAATGAAACGAGAAACTGTCATTACCTGTGTAGAGCCAAACCGACGAGCAAAAACGGTAAGGTTGTGACTTTTAGGTAGTTAGTAATCCATTATCCATTACTTTTATTTCTATCCTCTCAAAACCATAAGAGAATACATTACAATCAATGTATCAAGTATTTCTGTATCAAGTACAAATTTTCGATTAATTCTATGTGTACTAGTCTTCCTATAAAATTGAATTAATTTATTGAAAAAATAAATCTGTATGTACCATGTATCTAGATGACGACGGTATTGGATGGCAGCTACCAACGTATGGAGCCATACGATGGGGAAGAAGAGGATGGAGAAGACGATGATGAACACGAGGAAACACCTCAGGAATCTGGTGTTATGATACACGTAGTACCAGAAGGAAATAAAGCTAGATGGAACCATATTGAAGATCTAGATTCTTTTTTTACAAGAATGTACCACTACCATCAAAAACATGGATTCGCTTGTATGATACTCCAAGAAGCACTTGAACTAGGACAATTCATTTTCGTAGTTACTTTTTCAACTTTTCTCTTTCATTGCATCGATTACTCCGTATTGTTCAAGTGAGATTTGCTTAACAATATCAATACGATAAATAGAAACATAAGTGAGAAACTCGACTAATAAGTTTGATATATTTCCAGGAACAAGCCCCAAACATCGCACAAAACGTCGATAAGCGACGTGATTTTACCAACGAGCGAATGTGTAGCATCTATGGGTCTGGTTACTTGGATCTGTATTTTAGTAGCCGCGATTTTTTGGATTTTACGATTAGTAAAAGTTTTGTATCATTGCACGCAGTTTTGGGACATAAAGTTATTCTTTAATACCGCGTTGAAAATTGAAGACTGCGATTTGGACAATCTCACCTGGCACGAGGTACAAAAGCGAGTAAGAGAAGTGCAAAAAGAGCAGGAAATGTGCATACACAAAAGAGAGCTTACGGAATTAGATATATACCATAGAATATTAAGATTTAAAAATTATATGGTGGCTATGATCAATAAATCCTTGTTACCCGTTCGACTTAAAATCCCTGTTATAGGAGAAATTATTTTCATGACAAGAGGATTGAAATACAATATGGAGCTACTATTGTTTTGTAAGATTCTATATACTTAGATATTTATTAATTAAAAATAATATATGTATAAAAATAAAAATATAAATTGTTTCCACACAGGGGGACCATGGTCTCCGTTTGAAAACAATTGGCATCTCAAAGAAGACTATAAAAAGTTAAACAAAAGACAAGAACTTGCAAGAGCACTATCTAAACATATTTTATGGGTTGGAGTAGTGAATTTTCTACTTTGCCCGTTAATTTTACTCTGGCAGATACTCTATTCGTTTTTTAACTACGGCGAGGTGAGTACACGATTTGATTCAAGATAAATCTCTTGCTCGATATATATATTTCGTCTCGTAGGAATAATCTTATTGGAAAATATTTCTGTCTCGAACAGATCATCAAGCGAGAGCCAGGAACTTTAGGTACAAGAATGTGGTCTTTATACGGCCGGTTATACCTCCGTCATTTCAACGAACTTGATCACGAATTGAATGCCCGTCTAAATCGCGCATACCGTCCAGCTTCGAAATACATGAGCATATTTACATCCCCCATTATGACTGTTATCGCGAAAAACGTTGCTTTCGTAGCTGGAAGTATATTAGCAGTTTTATTAATATTAACTGTATACGATGAGGATGTACTTACGGTGGAGCACGTGTTGACTACCATGACCATATTGGGTGCTATGGTCGCAGGAGCAAGGGCGTTTATACCGGATGAGAATTTAGTTTGGTGTCCAGAGACTCTCTTAACTGCCGTCTTGGCCCATACACATTACAGACCGGATAGTTGGCGAGGTCACGCTCATACTCAAACCACGAGAGCAGAAGTAGCACAACTATTTCAATATCGTGCAGTTCATCTCTTAGAAGAATTAATTTCCCCTCTGCTTACACCATTTATTCTGTGCTTTCGGATGAGACAACGGGCCTTGGATATTGTGGACTTCTATCGTAATTTCACGATCGAAGTTACAGGCGTCGGGGACGTTTGCAGTTTTGCACAAATGGACGTGCGCAAACATGGCAATCCAACGTGGCAAACGGTGACTCGAAGTCCTGTCATAGATCAGACTGGTAGATACGATGTTAACCAGTACCCCATAGATCCGGAAAAACTTCAAATTCCTGTATCGGATCAATATACGCAAGCAGAAGACGGGAAAACCGAATTGTCCCTTATTCATTTCACCTTAACGAATCCCGAGTGGAAACCACCGAGTCACGCTGAGAATTTCGTCGCAGCTTTAAGAGAAAGAGTGAAGAAAGAAGTGCAAGGTGGTATACACGGTGAAATTAATCCCCTTTTGGCAAGCTTGAACAGTTTATCTAGCTTGGAACCGGGTGTAAGTGTTTAATGCGTCTCTATTCGAAATCAAAACGATGTAGAATTTAATTTGTCCAATCGTTTCAGTACAATGACATAGTATCGAACATAATTCGGAGCACAATGGTAAATCAGCCAGGTGGGCTAAGCACGAGTAATATGTTCTTGAACCAACCTGGTACCTCGACGGTTTCTGCCGCTGGGGATGAACTGTTAAATGTGAAATCAGACATTTTGCCGCATGCCGTTCAATGTGGTTTAAGCAAAGCCGAAGGGCCCGTACACAATGAAAAAGGATTTCTGTATGGTTTGCAACAAGGAATTTCGAATCAGTCCCTAGGCGCCTCTGTTTTTGTATCAAGCCATGAGTTATCCACTGATTTATCTGTACCGGTGGAGTTAATCGCTGCCGATATGTCTCTGTCTACATTGTACCTGCATGAACTTCATTATAGACAAGTATGTTTTCCAGCTGTATTTTTGAATGGCGCCAGTGACCGATTGAAATAAAATTTGCTGAATCACTGGTGTCATTTGTTATTAGAATAAAATGCTTTGTAAGAAACATTAAATATCAATATTGATATATGTACATTCATATATGAACTATATTTATATAGAAAAATTAAGTGTCGGATTAAATAATCTATCAACTACAGGTTCGAAGGAGGGGCTATCAAGAAATGGCTGCTAGAAGCATATGGCAACGAAGCCCTGTTCAAGAGCTTGCTACGCTTCCTGAAGTTAGACAAGAGAGAGCACCCTTGCTCTTACATCAAGATTCTTCTATAAGAAACAATAGAGAATTTAAATATAACGTGAACACTCATTTAGGTAGCATCTGAATCATTCGTGCAGTGATATCGCCACTTTTAACAGAATAAAATATTTTCATTCGCTTAACGATGCGATGTCCTCGTGATTTATTTTATAACAAGAGAATAGCTAGAACGTTTAAGAATCTGTGTTATCGATGTAAATACAATATTGAAATATTCCTTGACTAGACTCTCGTTTAGGAAGTGAAACGATCTCGAATGCCTATTTTAATCTATTCGAAGGCCTACGCGTGTGTACATTTTGCGCATCAAATTATGAATGAAACGCTTCCCAAAATTGTGTTAGGTTGTTGCGTTATACAACATGAAGAACTAATCGGGTTTCCGACGTCGAAATTTTTGTGAGAAAAATTCATTACTTGTATACATATTGCAACAGACAAAAAAGCTTTTTCTTTTTTTTTTTAAGTAAATGCAATTATAAAGATACGAATCTTTTGTATGTATGCGTGTGTGCGCGCGCGCATGTGTGTGTCTGTGTGTGGTAAGATCAGCTCTAGTTTTCAATGCCACGATTCTCTAGTCATATGAAATGAATCACACGCCATAGCATAAAGAATTATTTATTTCTTAAAATGTAGTTACTCGATAAACACGATGGCTGAACGTTAACGGCTACAGCATGCGAGAAATCGCTTATACACTGTATATATACTCGTATTCGAGCATCTCCTTAATACTGTCACAGAGTGCAGCTAAAATACGAACATTTACGTTTCACAAACTGGCAGGTTGTCACGAGGTATAAATTTAGAAGCGGCTTTAACTCGTGTTTATTCTTCGTTATGTGTAATGTATAACAACTTATAAGTACAGATTCTTATCGTAATCAAGACAACTATGATTTACATAGTTTAAGGATTTTTTAATTAAGTGACGCGTAACGAAAATAAGTAGAAATCTTATCGCGATAAAGATCTTAATACAGATATGGTTCTACAAATAAATTTTATAAAAAGCAAAAAGGATAATAATAATAATATCGAGATGATATTAATTTAAGGGTTCTTTGTAATTTATCATTATAATATACGATAAATAAATACATTAAGTAATAAATTAGTTTTCGTAAAAACCTGCGAAACTTTTTGTTCATATGTGTCATATACAAATCTATATATAAATGCGAATGTGGTTTAACAAACGAATGTTGAAAAATATGAATATCGAAAGTATTGTAATAATTATGAAATATGAACGCTTACCATAGCTGCAGGATTTTACCAACGGATTAGTGGAAGCCATGAAGTACAATTTACGGTGTAACCGAAATATCAGCGAAAAGATGACGAAAAAAGACTTCGTATACGACATTCGTCCACCAATTCAAAGTTCCAGAAAGGTAGGTTATTATAACTCGTATAACCAAATATCTTTTTCTCTTTCGATACACACTAGCCTCACGCGAATTTTTGTTTTTCGTTTAATTCATAAATACGAGATTTAGATTCGTGAATTCGAGAATTAGAAAAATCAGTATTTTATTAATGCGAATAATAAAACTTGAACGAGACACCAAGATTTTAAATCGAAGGTGACGCTACCGGTACAATAAACCAACATGGCGTATCATTTGCCCGCGCGAGAATATTCAAGGAATATTGAAACGATTGCCATGAAATATTAAATTATACGTCATACCGGTGTATGTGTAATGAGTTTAACGATAGATAATTTACATTTTAAAACGTTATCTGTATATTAGATAATTGTTAAAAAAATGGAATATCAAGAACTTTTGATATTTTATTTAAGCTATGTTATTATATATATTGGAACGTGGCGTCGTGTTTGACTGCGTACAACTTTTTACAAATATTTTTATTTTTATTTCATCGAAACTTAATTGAAATTCATGATATTTTGAACTTGTAGTCACTGAATACGCACAGTTCTCTTTATATTAGTAAACTACATATAATACGAAATAAACTATAAAAATTGACGGGAGTATTCGAAACGGTCAGTACGGTTAAAGCCATATTTGTACTGACGTAATTATGCGCATTGCGCAGTTTCTGTGTCATTTGAATACTGATGATTCGTAAGAAGGTATGTTTATAAAAGCAATACTTGTGACAACATTTCATGAAATGTAACCACCATTTTCGATTCTACGACTCTGCAATGATTTCGTTATCAGAAATATTTCCAAATATTATAAAAGAATCGTTATTATAACAAGTAGTAATGAAATAAATACAATTACGAAAACGACGACGTTGTTCACATTAGATACTTTAAAGTATATCGAACTGATGTGATTTTGATTTTAAATGCAAATAATGTAAACGATAATTGACATTTAACGTTGCAATATTTAATCTCGTATATTTGAACGTTCTTAGATTTTCGTATACGTTTATATGATATTCTATACGTTACCTTGACATCGATAGTATCCTTTTGTAACTTTTGGGCACCATTAGATGTTTGTCGTAGATGCTCTTATAAAAAAGAAATGTGTTTACAGTTGGAAGAAGGAAAATATCCAATCGTGTTACCACTACAACTGCGAAAAAAACATAGTACCGATTCGAAAATGCCCCAATACTCCGTTATTTCGGAAAAGAACGATTACAATCAAAATAACGACGAAATGAATGTAAGTCTGCAATTCTATCATTCAGTATGCAGTTTGTATTATTAATTGCACTATTATATACAAGGTTTCATCGTTTATTATATAATTTGTACAATTAATGTATCATTGTATATGTATTAATTGTTATTATATCCAATGTGTATTTCAGGAATATCTGCATATAATATAAATATTATGTATATTTGCTCCGATTATTAATCGATCGATATTATCAATTTTCGGAATCTAGTTTAATATCGTATCGATATTTATCATTCAGAAAGGTATATAGATCTTTTACTCATAGCTTTCAGAGCAACGAGCCTTGAAATTCGAGTGCAATTTCTGCCATGAACAAATTGCTACACTTTTGTCTTTGTCCACTCACATTAAATTTCATCGACGCAGATATTGCAAGTATTGCTACTGGATACTACCAGAGAACGAAACGATGAAAGAGCATATCGAAAGTACTCATCGAATCGATCCAGGTATGAACACATGTACATTGAATTTTTCTATACGAATAGATCGTCAATCACGATTAAATGTCAATATTGTAAAAGCGAAATTTGACAACAAAACAAAAATGTTCCGTACATTGTGTAAATGCGATGGACCTATATGGATTTCTATCATTGAGACGCTGTGTCTCATTGATATTAATCTAAATTGCTATTACTTGGCATTTTGTCTGTTTTTGGATACGTAGCTTATAAAGTTTGTCCACGATAGAAGATTACACAATAAAAGGCGGTATGTTTTTAACAATGCTTTTATTATATTTTAATCATTTATAATTAAAATACATCAGTTTTTTAGCAAATCATATAGTATGTACAAGAAATATAAATATTATAGGTTCGTCTATGCATTTAAGTTTTAACATGTACATTGTGCACTAACATTCAGTGATCTGGAATAACAGTCTGCAGTATACTTTCAACGTCATCTTGACAGTTTTCGTAAATGATATTTTTTCCTCGCAGTCCTAAGTCGTTTGCCAATAGCTTGAGGTTCTGTAAAACGGAAATTATTTGAGTTTACAAGAAGAAGATTTTAATACATCATTTACCTTTGCAACCGTTACATCAGTCCTCTTCAAATTTCTACAATCAAGTACAACGTCGTATGAATTTTCGTTTGAAAGCTTCATTATGTAAGCTCGAAAATGTTCCGCTGCTGGAAACGTGATACTCTCATCAGGAATAATGCGAATCACGGTTCTATCTCCTACCTACGGTTCAGGAATCATTTTACCACACACGACAATAAATTTTTGTCTAAATGCAACGGTGCTAAGCTAACTAAAACTACTAAAGTACCTTAGTTAGCTTGGTACTGTTACATTTGGCTGGAAACTTATTAGTAGTTAGTGCACAATGAGTTAAGAATGTTAGAATAACATTAAATATTTAAATAGTTAAAATATTAGTTTAATCGCGTAAAAGTGATACATTTAATTTACCTGTTCAATTTCGGTTTGAACCGATGGTCGAGCCGAGAAATACAATAATATTGCGAGATTTAACGATATACCGATAATGATTCCCCATTCCAGTTTAAGAAAAACGCAGAACAGTAAGGTAATCAACATGAGGAAAAAGTCGATTTCTGAAATGAGCCGCAACTGTCAGGAATATGAAATTGAATCGCGTTTGTCACGATCCAATTTACTTACTTTTTGCGCGCCATAATAGAGCATACGTTTTGAAGTCGAGCATGTAGTACATAGAGCATATTATAACGCCAGCTAAAGTCGCTTTAGGAATAAAACGAAAAGTGGATGTGAGCAAGCCAGCCGCTAGTAATACGAGAGCGCCTGCAACCAAGGAATTGTCACGATTAAGAAAAAAATTCAGGGCATTCGTTCGTACGTTTTCCAACTATCTGATTGTACTTCGTCTTTCTTTTCTCCCTTGGTGATACATATTATCGGCGAGACATTTATAATGCTTGTTTGAGAAGTCATATGTACACACACACACACACACACACACACTTACCTGTGAATAAACCTCCAAAAGTAGTTTTCACTCCAGATGAGTTATTGACAGCAGTTCGCGTAAAAGAACCTGTAACTGGCATTGATCGAACAAGCGAACCGCCTATGTTACACAATCCTAACGCGAGCATTTCTTGCGTGCCGTCCAAAGATTTGCCCTTTGCTAAAAGTTCATAGTTCGCTCGAAATTATTCAAATAATTTTAATTATTAAAATAATGTTCAAAATTGTATTGCCATCTAACGAATATACGTGTACGTTCATAATTGTTCGAACGACGTTGACAGCGGATGAGCATTTGCTGAATAGTTTGATATGTTAACCGCGTCGTTAAAAATCTGCATAATCATTATTTTTTACATTACAGGTCAATGAAAAGAAATTAGATCAGCTTCAGTTCCGAGCTTCGACTGTATAATACGTGAATCGTTCGAACGATTATGAATGATATTCTACATAATATAGAGTACCAAACGCTTTTGCTATCGCCATATGTTCAATGGTAGATACAATCGGGACGGTGACAAGCGACATTCCCATAGCACCAGCAGTCGTAAAGAAATCATTGGTTATTGCATTGAATTTCGGCAGACCAAACGGTGGCAATCCATGACCCATCGATCCTAGAAATCATTTATTTTTGCTCCCATTCTGTTCCTTCTTGTTGTGGACGCAGCGTTACGCGGTTTAACGAATGATCAAAGAACGGGTTTCTCGCGAGACGGATTCTCCAATTATCGTGTTGTTCTCACCGGTTAGATTAAAAGGATATAGATCGTAGATGGAAAAGATATACGCCATCAAAGTTCCTACGATGACCACCAATGCGTTGCGCGCCAGAATAGTGGCCCAGGCGATTTTCTGTGACCAAGTACCGGTTCGACGTCCAGGTAAATTCTTCGATAAAAAGCAATATGAATATTAAGTTATGTTCGATGAAAACATAGCTCCTGTCAGATTTTTATACGCTATTGGAATAACATTTTGTCCAACACTGAATCGAAGTATCGCAAACTAAAGAATAAAATGAATTATAGAATTGTTTAATTTTGACCCGTAATCTTTGATCGAATTTCGCTTTATGTGACTGTACCTTTAATAGAACCAACGCCGCTATCGTTCCAATACCTAGCAACGTGTCTTGGTACCGGATCATCCTCAGATTTGAAAACACCGAGATCAAAGAATCTACCAAGTCTTCGCTTCTACCGGGTATTCCTAACAACGGTTTGAACTGCGAAGTGGCTATGTTAATCGATGCAGCCGCGGTGAAGCCCGTAATTACGGGTAAGGAAATGAAGTCTAACAAGAAACCTGAAATTCGTGCGCAACTATTTTAATTGTTAGGAAAGACAGAGAAACGTAAGAAGGTTAAAGATGAAGGTCAGAATCTGGAACGTGTAATAAAACGTTTATAATTAAGGGTTTGTTAACAAATTCCATTTACAATTCTTCTCGTGTAAGCAAATGTTTCTGGTCACAACCAAAGAAATGTCAGCTAAATTGGAATTTGTTTTACCTGCCAAATATTACGTAACGAATACGTTATACGTACTATGAATAATTTATATATTTTTGCATATTATCTGCATGCTGTGCATTTTTGCATCTTCAAATTTGCGCCTTGAAAAAAGGCACGCATGAAAATCTGTAGTCAAATCACTCACCTAAATGAAAGAAGCCGAGTAACGCGATAATACAGCCTTTCAAAAACGTAAGCAGAACCGCGACATCAGCATTGTATTTTGTTACCAAAGGTTGCACCATCGTTGCCATAATAGCAGTTGGACCGATAGTAATACTTGTACAGGAACCAAAAATAATGTACAGGAAGGATGCCATGAAAGACGCATATAACCCATACTAAAGGAAAAAAGAGACAAAATGGTGTGACGTTTGAATTAAAAGACGTAGAAACTAATACGCTTCTATCAATGCCAGTTGACGAGTTCACAGCAAAAACAACGCCGCAAGTGTAAAACTTTGCAACTGTAAAATCTATTGTCACATACACCTACACATATGTATATAGAGTCTTTTGAAACAATTTTTTGATCATGTTATTCAGGATCCTATTGTACTTTTGTAAGATTGTATCGTCAATTTTAAAATCTTAGAAAATTTCAGAAAAAGTCAGAAATTCCTGCGTGATATCTTCTTTATGCAAAGAAGATTGTTCTAATTGAAGAATCTCCAGGGTCTGGCCTTGACAAGCTTCATCTATTAAATCTATCGAATTACAATTTGATTGATATTACTTCCAAGAAATCTGTGAACGTTGAAAGTTTTACAATAGAAATTTGACTGTCGCCACTGATCTTGACGCATGTTCGGAAAATCGATCTTTTTTATGCAAAATGTTTTCTGCTTTCTGGAAAAATTCGAATGTGGGAAAGAGAGTCGTCCTTCTTACGAGGCTGTCGGAAAAGCGTTAATTTACCTCGGGACTTAAATCAGCCACGATAGCGTAAGCGATGCCTTGAGGAATAGCCGTGAGGCCAACCGTGAAGCCGGCCAGTGCATCTTGAGGCAGCCATGTGAGTTTGTAATTCCTAGCCCACGACAGAATCGGTAGCCTCCTCTTCGTGTACTTGTAGCAACAGTCCCTGCTGCATCGTGACACTTGAAACGATACAACGGTATACGTGAATTTCACTTTAACTTCTAAGGTATCTGTCAACATTTTCACGAAAGATCCACAAAAAAAACTCCAGCAAATCGAATAGCGTTTCCGCCTTTAAACATGGAAATAGAAACTTAATTCTTTTGATATCCCCCCCCCCCCCC
>NT_176836.1:425971-428471 GCF_000188095.3 Bombus impatiens | reverse complement strand
CGTTATATGCTCGTAATTAATGATCGATATCTTTGATCTTAATTAAGGTTGCTCACACGTTCAGATGTGAACGAATATTAACAGTAAAATATCGAATTAAACAAATTAGCAGCTTCTGTAAATTAGCAGCATCTCGGATCACGAGAATATTAAACGCGTGTAATTAAAACGTTCATACGTCCGTTTATACGTGTACTCGAATTAATACTCGAATATTATTAGAATCGACCGAACGATATCGTGTAAAGATATTTCCATAGCTGTTCCAGGCTGCTATCGTTGATAAAGTTCAACACCTAACGGATTAACATGTACGTGGAAGGAAAGATCGGCCCTTGAACGATGTACTTGCGGATTAAGCACGAGCTTAGGTGTATTCATGCTGGCAAGACAATCTTATTGTTAGAAAGAAAAACACCGATATACATATGTATTATCTACGCAGGTGGCATTTTGTAGATACGATTGCTAACGAAATTGCTAGTCTAATTAAACTTACGTATATACAGTGGCTCGCGGAGATATTCGGACATTCTTAACAATTTTTTATTTGTACAGAATGCGGCCGAATAACGCGTACAGGCGTGCTTATGCTTTAAGAGGATACTTTACGTAAAAATAAGAGGAAAACACGGAGTAACATTTTTTCAGCCGGGGCTTGATTTTCCAGAAAGTCGAATTTGAATCGTCGAAGTAATACTATATGATGTTTTATTAATTACAAAATTTATATAGAACAGAATAACTATTTCGTATGTAACATAATAATTTGAAGTATTAACGAACAGCGCTCTATTCTCTTGTACATCTCAAACAGGAATAATTTTCTTTTATTGCACGCTCATTCATCGAACACATACTCTTTCGTTCCTCGCTCGCACGATATATATGTACACACATTTATTTTCTAACATGAATATTTATCGATTATAATAAATAACCGGCGAGAGGTTGTTCTATATGCGAGAATCAGCTGAAAATTTATCATACACGTGTATTCTCAGGCTGATTCTCCATTGAACAACGTACAAACTCTGTTTTCTTGAAAGTGAAGTCTTAAACGGAACAAAGTTGTTCCACACTTTTTACTTCACCGATGGTATCCCCTTGGAGGTAGACGTTCATATGTTACTTAGCAATAAAGATAGAAAAATTTACCAAATGTCCAGCTGAACAAATTGTAAAGTAGAAATTAAATAAAAAAAAGAAACATCTTTCATTTATTTTGACAAGTAGAATTATTGTTTCCTGATTGTTGGCTCATACCTAAGTGGTAATTACCCAACTTCACGTGTAATTGACATATCATTTCACTCGGATTTCTCGGAAACTAAGCATCCAACGAACAAATTTCATTCTGTACATTATATTCTGTATTCTCTTCTTATTTTCTCATCATTAACTTATGCCCGTTTGCACATGTTATTCGACCGCATCCTTCGTATTATACGAAACATTTTGACATCTCATTAACACTGTGAGTCTCGTCTACACTGACAGACAATCGTCCGCAGACAATCCAAATCTGTGTTTCGTGGAAAATTCGCAGAGAAAATTCAAGTGCAGAAACAGACAGCGGATAAAAGTGCCTGGTACACACCGTCGGACACATGTTGGAAGAACGTGCAAACGCATGCAACACACAGCTTAGTTTAATCGTCTTTTCGTTAACAAGCTTCTTTTACTTGATTCTTTTATTTTACTCAGACAAGTTCCTCTTTCTTCTTGCGCAAATTAAGAAATACACCATATACCCTATGAACAACGATGGCAACATTGTTCAAAGTCATGGCTGGAGACACTAATTATTTAATTAGTTTTAATTAAATAAATAGCTTTAATTAATAAATAGATTTTAATTTCTTTTTTTTTTTATTTAATTTGTACTTTACAATTTGTTCAGCTGGACATTTGGTAAATTTTTCTAACGTTATGAGATGTTTTCTTTTTAGTCTTCTTTTTATATGGGTTTGCGTTGGATGCATTGCCATTCTTTTCCTGTATTTTTCTGTGTATCTGTCGATTTCTTCTTTATCCATTGTGTTATATTATACAGGGTGGTTGGTAACTGGTGGTACGAGCGGAAAAGGGGTAAGAGCTGGGTGAAGTCTCGGTTTATATACGTTTTGGTTTTAGGATGTTGAAGGGCTAGGTGTAGGTTATGATGTAAAAAAGTGTCCGAAGGTCGAGGGTCCATATCCTATCTCTGATGTGGACTGAGGTGCGTCACAAAGACAACGATCTACAGTGAGATCCGTTATAACGAGACGTGATAAAGTGCACGCGTACCGAGCGGAAGTTCAAAGTCGATTTTCTCGAAAACAAAGCCTCGAACGAAAAATTGTTATTCTATATTTTCGACTTCTTTTTTTGCGTAGAATTACCCCCTTTCCGTTTGTACCACCAGTTACCAACCACCCTGTATATTACGTAATAATTATTGTTACGACCGTTCGCGGAGAGACGCGGTCGCTAGGAAAACGCGTCAGCGAGAGGCGTA